>NW_010521084.1:29548-50885 GCF_000687285.1 Phaethon lepturus
ATGGGCTGTGCTTTTGGAAAGGAATTGGCCCTTATGATCCATACTTCTCCAGCACTGAACTGGATGATCCTGTTCAGTTTTCAAGCTGAAAAAACACAGCTTATCTTCTTCGGCTGGTTTATCAACAACTTGCTTGCAGCTTTATCCAAGTATAGTGATTTTTTATCAGCTTTCTTGTCTGTCATGTACTAACCTTTCTGCCAGGCAGTTTGACTTCCAAAGATCTTTAAAAAATGCATAGTCCTCATTCAGAAATTAAATTACACCACATGAGCATTCATGATAAGCAGTATACCCACCTGCATGCAAAAAATCCCAGGGTTAAACAAACAGCTCTTTTATTCAAATGAAAGAGCAAATAATGAGAACTTGGAAGGTCCAAATAATGAATCAGATACTTCAGCAGCAGGCCTGACCCCAACCTTTCCCTTAACATCTGCAAGTTGCTGCTAGGACAGCGTTAGCGGTTCATTAAAGGACTTCCCTCCTAATTATATCCCATTGACCAGCTTTGAAAGAGTCTAATTGCAGATAGGCCTGTCCCTTGACACAGAGGAAGCCCACACTTTTTAAGTATCCTACTACCTACCCCAGCTGAAGCAATCACAGCTCTGACACTGAGCAAGAAGGCCCCTGTCTGCAGGATGTTCTTAATGATGCCAGTATAGGCAGCAGGCTCAAGGTCTTCACAGTAATACCAGTTTCTTCATGCACCTTCCACTTTAATCAAAGCCCTTTCACTTCAGCTTATCAACCACAAAAACACCTTCTTTAGAGACTCAGCCTTTTACGCATGCAGAATTGCCAGTGAATTTTAAATGATTGTCCCTAAATTGCGGGAGAGGTGCATTCTTTTGATATTTCCAGCAGTTTTTGCTTTCCACAGCTGTATTCTCTGCCCATATCCATGTAGCACATCAGGATGAGACCAGGGTGTGCATCCTTCCCTCCCACTCCCTGGTATCCCTTGAAGGAACTCAGTGGCATAAGCAAGAAGGAGCCATGTGCACTCCAAGATCTCTCCCCTGATCCCACGCGGGGTGTTTAGGGATCTGTGTTCAACCATACTTACACCGCAGAAGACAGTCCAGAACAGTATGTCTAACACTCATACCGGCTTTCAAAGCAACTTCATCCCACCACTTCCACCTGTGGCAGAAGCGGAGAGCTCTCCACTTAGGAGAGGAAAGGAAGGAAGTTAAGGAAAACCCAGACATGAACCAACCTCGCCTTCTAAATCAGATAAAGTTTTAACAAGAGTGTCTCAACTACTGAGATCTACTAGAATCCTAAAGGGCACCTGGCACAGTCACTCTGCTCCTTCATCTATGTTCACCTGGAAATCTCACCTACTCTTGTCCATACTCACCATCAAATCTCAGTGCCGAGCTCCCCGTATTTTTTCCACCTACGTTTTAAAGGAACGTCACAGCCAAGTCAAAGTTTGCTGAGGCTGTTGTCTATGTATTTGTCATGATTTTACTTGGAATGGCTGCTGTTCTCTGCATAAGAATTTAGTTTAAACTACCCAGTAGGTTCACATGTGTCCATGGACCAACAAACCAAGGCCAAGCTGCTTGTGAACTAAACTGCCAATTCATGATCAGAACTGGGATGAATGATGATGTTTCCAGCTTTGCCTCACTTCAGGTTATCTTTTCATGCGATTGCCGTCTACCGTGCATCAGTTCAGGAAGTAGCATATGGATAACAAAGACAGCAAAAATACCTGGAGCGCCTGGGTACTGTAAAACATGGTGCAGGCACCACAGGGGCTGTACCAAAGCCAGCTTGGGCTCAGCAGAGTTTGCCAGTCTGAGCCGGGCACTGGCCCTCACAGACCTGCACTGTCTCCACAAGCCACACTGTTGTCTCTGCCCAAGGCTACTTAACTTCTCCGCTTTCTAGCAAGACCCATTAGCTTCTACATGGTGCTGGAGGAGGCTCTTAGCTAGCATCCAAGCCAGGCAGCCCTCACAGAAAGAATGAAGAGCTCCCTTTTATGCTAGTAGCCAAGCAATTATGGTAACTGAACAGTTAACCTGGACAGTAACTCACTAAAATTTTATGTGGCTTCCAGATAGAGGGATAACTTGGCTTTTTGCTTCTTTTTCCGGGCTTCCTCTTTTTAATAAATAATTTGCTGCTTGGACAGTATTCAGCAGAAATTTGTCTTTAATTAAAATTTAACAAAATACATTCCTTATGCTGGCTGGCTGGACTTCCCTAAACCGTCTCATTATCCTTCCTTGATGGAATAAACAGCACAGCTACAATTTTCAGGAGCAATTTAATATTTTTTCTTTTACTACTAACGGTGCCTTCATGTTCATTTCCTCACTTGGAATCAATGCCTGCACCACGAAGACAATGCAACTTTCCTGTAATAAGGTTCGTTCTGCCTGTGATGAATTACTTTCTGGTCTCAGTGACTCTCAGCATGGGGTTTCTTTTCCTCCAGTTTCACTGCTTGGAACATTTGAACTGTTGGTTTTTTTTTTCCTTTTCAACTGATGTCAAATATCACTGCTTTGGATCTTAATTAAAACAATTATTGAGATGATTTTGTTCCTTGCTAAGGTGGGACAAGACACTTTTGGCCCATTATATTTTCTCTCTTTCTTTTTCTTTTTTTTTTTCCTATCTTGTGCCTTTTAAGAAAGAACTTTCTTATGGCAGAAATTCTACTACTGTTTTTTCCTACTAGGGGTGGGTTTCTCTTTTTATCACATGTTCTTTTCAGTCATTCCAAATATATTGTCTCTAATCTACTATGTCTCAATCCTCTGTTCAGCCACTGCAAAAAGGATTCCAAGCAGAATAGTCAATTAGAATGACATGACTGAAAAATAAAAATGAAAGTTTAATGATCTAGTTATAGCCCATGGCTACCTCAGCTAGGTTATCTTCAGTTCTGCTTTCAGGAGCCCAACTGTATTCCATCAAACTGTTCTTGCTGTCATCTCTTCATCGGTTAAAAAAAAAAAAAGAAATAAGAGGAGGGAAAACAAAAAGCAAGATGTCTGATCGTTGATCTAGAAGAAGCTGTCCTACAGAAGCAACACATCCAGTCGTAAGAAATGACAACGACATAGGGAAGGGCACTTCACATTGATCAGTGTTTATGAGACAAATGAGAGTTAATTCCTCACTTTTCACCATACTGGCTCTTTTAAATCAGCACAAATGAATCGTTCAATAGTCCCTGTCCTAGCACATGACATGAGTCATTGCATGGATTCTAGCTATGCTTAAGAGTACAGGGGACTGAAACACTGCTCGCCAAAATTAAAACAGATGGACCCCATCTCACAAATTATTTCCTTTTTCCACCCAGCAGCTTCAGAAGACACAGCACACAGACACCCTGACCTGCTTATCATACAGAGAGTTGACTTCCATCTTGCAAGGTGGTTATGATTATCTACCAGATTATACCCTGGCAAGAAATCAGAATGCAGAGCTGTACAGCTACAGGGCTTCTGGCGACAGTTTGCAGTGGGGAGACTATTCTCCCTCTCTCTCACCAGGGAGAATAAAAGCACACAGAAATGGCAAAAGAGGACTTTCTCCCATGACTAGCTACACATCTTACAAGTATCCTGCTATCATTAGAACCTACAAATATGACTACTCAAAACAAAACCAGAAAGGTTCAAGGCAAACCAGAAAAAAATTTATTCAATGTGTTCATAGTTAGAGGACAGATCAAATCACAAAAATTAAATCTGAGGGTAAGGGAGAATTCATTAAATGCCTGAGACAGGCGAGTCATTGAGTCTGTGCTATGCTTCTGAGGTTTTGTGAACAAGGTGGAAAAAATCTCAGCTGAAATAAAGTACCACCGGGGCTCCTCGCCAAATATAACAAACAGTGCAGGCAACAGTGGGAAAATCACTCCTCAACAACAGGATACGAGCAAAATGTCCAGGGCATGATACCAAAAAAGCTGTATGTGACCAGGAAAGCCACAGGAAGTAAAACAATCTACCTCGCTAGAAGAGGTTAAAATGTCAGCCTTGACAGAAACTGAAGGTGAACAATTATCATTAAGGACACAAGAAATCGCCTGACACCACCTTTCCCACAGTACAAGGAAATTACCTAGCCTACCTTGTTTCTTCGTTTTATTCACACTGGTTATTCATAACAAACTGGTTAAAATGTTATTTAAGGCATTGCAAGGATGAGGGTTAAAGGGATACAATATAAGTATGTATGTCAAGTCCAAAAAAGCCAATGGTGCTGCCAGAAGTGTTGTGGGACCACAGTGGGGAGCACCGAAGGTGTAGTAGGCAGTGAGAAAGTACAAGTGTACGCCATAGATGTGACCAGCTCTCACTACAACTCTGTATTAGGTAGGCTCACACAGGCTCCCAAAAAGTTTACATGAAAGAGATGAAACTCAGCACTGAAGGAGGAATTAGACAATTAGGCTATGGTAGGCAAAGACTTCCTGGAAATCTTTGATTTTAGCACTACAATGGCAGAACATATTATATGTGCTATGGCAGAATCCGTTCATAAGCTTAGGTACTTAAGGGGATGAAAGTAAGAAGAACCTGCAACAAAATAAACTCCAAAACATTATTTTGCTGAGGTGGTAGTGATATGACGGACTTTTTGTAAAAAAGTCACAAAAAAAAAAAAAAAAAAAACAAAAAACAAAAAACCCAGCTTATTTAAATGCTGTATGGTTTTTCCTGAGGTTTGTGTACATGGACACAAGACAGCTACATCACTGAAGTGGGAGAAAGGAAATAAGAAAGGATTTGAAGGCTTTGGCACTTGTGAAAGAAGTCATTTGGGAACAACTACATGTTTGTGCTGGAATATTATCCATGTTGCAGACATTATAGAAATTTATTCCATCAGATTCAACAGTCAGACACTGACTGGGTCAATCCACCAGCAGTTTCAGGCTGCAGCATGCAACAGTGTTTAGTATGCATTTGTCTTCTTTTGCTATACAGATTTTGTCCATCTGGGTTTTTTAACCCAAAAAGTGTTATTTAGAAGAGGAGGGAAGAATAGTTTTAAAGAGCTCCTGATGAATATGGGAAATAGTTTTGGCAGGGAGTGGGGAAGCAGCACATTCTGAGTTCAGATCCTGTAGCAACTTTGAGAAATCACCACACAGACAAAAACTTGTTTAGGTTGGTTCTAGTTTTGCCTCCCAGCAAGGTTTTGTGCTTTCAACATTACTGACACTCTGAAATCAGTCATGCTTTCAGAGATGAACCTTTAATGTGTTAAGATCTAGGCTACTTCTATTTCTGCTAAAATGCAGGATTTGAAATATACATTTGACTTTTCTGGCTGTAAATTCTGTTCTTGGCATCTTTTTCCATATTGCTGCAGAGCATGGGAAGCTCTCAGACAGCCTGAGTGGCAAAACACCTCCAATTTCTCTAATCCTTGTGTTCAGAGGGGAGAGTTCACACTGTAACGATAAAAACTTGCTGACACATAGGAAGCCAGCTATGCCAGAATGAAATTAGAATTCATGCTCATCCTCTCTGGAACAACCTGGTGGCTTCTCTTCTCCTTCATTAGCAGAAAGAGGCTGAGAAGGAAATGTAAGTATGCAACAGTATAATTTAAACAGCAAATTTGAAAAGGAAGGAATGGGATAAACACAAGTAACCATTATAAAAGGTGACTATACGGAAAATGCCAGCATATAGTCATATCACTTTCATACATTTCCCTTAAGGAAAACAATATAAAAATTAGATGTTCAAAGAATTTGTGGTTACAGAAAAAAAATGCCTCTCGGAGTAGTCACTCTGAACATGTACCACACAACAGCAAAAGTATTCAGGCATTAGCTTTCAAATTTTACACTGTCTGCACCTAAGGGAAATCTGGAAAAATAAGTAGACTTCTTCCTGTCTAAATCACCTACTTAGAAACCAAGACATACAGCAAGCGATGTCTAGAGAACACAACCACACACAATATTTGTACACCATCTATCTAATGAGAACTTACCCATAAGGAAAAGGGCACATTTCTATATTATATTTTACTGTGAACTTTGGGCATCTCTGATCCCTTTCAGTGTATGACAGGTGGTTTGCTGGGAATACAGAAGACTGCTTTCAAACGGAGAAAAATGGATCTGCACACAGATCTGAACGTAAAATGGTGAAGTCCAACAAGGAACATACCCTGAAGAAATTCTTGGGCGTCTATTAAAAAACCAACCCACCTGGCCTCTTCAAAAACCTTCTCCTTCTCCTTGATCTCTGTATGGAACTCAGATGTCTTCTGGCAAATACCTCTGAAGGCCATACTGCCAAGTCTCACGGTTGGCAGCTGTGGGGTTCCTACAGGGCCATTAGAATCTGACCCCAAGCTTGCTAAGTGCTGCACAAAAGGTCATTGTCTGTCTGACCAGCATATGGGTCACAGGGGCTTCTCATTTTGGGAAGAGAAGAATAAAGTTAAATTTAAAAATGTGATACACCGCAAGGCTTTTGAGGAAATAGCTTCTCCGATGTGCAAATCAGAACTGAAAGGATAGCCCTTGTATGTCCTTTTCCCATTGTATTTGTTCGCTGAGAGGAGAGATCTGTACCTTGTGAAAGGAATAGGCAGAGCTTTGTACAGTAATATTGGTATATTCCCGTCTGTCACTAGTTTTCAACACCAGTGGTCTAGGCTAACCAAAGATGTGAGCTACCTAATAAGGTCTATTTACATACACTTTTCAGGTATGAGTACTCATCATTTCCCACTGGAAGGATGGCTACTTCCTTCAGAAATATCATGGATGCAGCGAATGGAAACCTCTCCAGTAAGAGCTGAATAGCCCTGTTGCTCTCTTTCTATATATGTATGTGCTATATATATGCTATATATGTTTTTATAACGTACATATTTATGTTGCTTTGTTGTTGAATAGCTATGGTTGCTTTCACTCCATAGTACTTCTTGGACAACAGACAGGATCATTATCTCTATTTCACAGGCAAGGAGATACAGAGAAGCATCTGCCCAAGGTCATGCACAAAGTCTGTGGCAGGGCTGAGAACTGAACTCCGGGCATAAAAATATCTTCTGCCTGCTGAGGGAAAACACAGAACATTAATTTTTCTAGCTCTTAGTGAAGAACAGGTGTTTAACTGATGTAGATTTGATAGACCAATCTATGCCATGAATCATGTCCTATCTACAGCTGTCAAGGTAACAGCAGCTTTACGCATTCTAGCTACAGAGGAGCTTCGATAACTCAAAATTCTTCCCTTCAGGAAGTACTTCTTGGCTGGTTTATGGTCACACTGTGATATACTCACTGATCCTGCTCTGAAGACACTAAGTATGTTCAATTTGCCAAAGAACAGCAGCACTGTTGGAAAATAATTCACAGAACCTATAGCAAAGATCGAATATCCTACATCCTGAAGCCAAGAGTTACATGTATATTTGAGCAGCAACACAAGGGAGTGCATTTCTTAATAGGAAAGTCTCCAGTCTCTTTCTATGTATGCAATGCCAAGGAAGGATCATGAAGCTAAGAGAAAAGTTCCCAGGCTAGTCCCCTCTGCAGTCAAGGGAGTCAGCTTTCTTTAGAGTATCATCTGGAGATGAGGGCAGACACTGATGAAATGGAGAAATGAAACACATGGGAACAGCACCAGAATACCAGGAGTAGCCATCCCTCGCAGTAACAATATAGATCTAGTACCATTACCAAATCTCCCAGCTCTTTGAAACAGGAAACTACAGCCTTGATGTTTTTCAAAGCTTTATTCACCTACCAGACATGGGACAATTTGCTGGGGGAAGAGACCCTGAGGAAAGCGTGAGGTTGCCAGATGGTAGAAGGGCCACATGACTAGGTGGTGGCTAAAGCACATACTGTAGTCTCAGAGGATTTCCTTGAGTCTGGATCTTGGGTGGAGAGACCTCTCCCTAGTTCTAGCACAGCCCTGTGGTCCATCCCTCATCCCATAAGCAGGCACAGCTGCTCAGCAGAGCACAGGTCAAACAGCCGCTAGCACAGAGCTGCGCTACAGCACTAGCAGTTGACCTTGCAGCAGGATAAAACAAGAGCAGGGCTGACTGCGGGTTGATGCTGCTCATGCACAGCATCTTGCTCATCCAAACCACATGGACTATGAGAGAGTCTACACCACTGGTAGGACAGTTGGTAGCAAACAGATTTTTATTCATAAGCTGCCACATCCCACATTCCCTGACACCCATAGAGTGAGACAGGACTGATACTACTGCAGGGTAGCAGTGGTGTTCAAGGCCTGTTACTCTCCAAAAGGGAGTGTTTTCTTTTTTTTTTTTCTTTTCTTTTTAAACTAACTGCATTTCTTTCAGCACAGACACAGAAAATTCATTTCACTTTTGTTTACACTTACTGTCAACATAGGGTCAGTCCTTTGAGATTTGTGTTTTCACACAGTCGAGGGAGATGCCTGCATGTTTGGTTTATTTTAAAATCAGAAGCTTGGTTTTTTTCCCCTATCAGGCTTAGTAATTTTTACAGCTTATTTATACAAGATGTTAATGATGGGTGAAATTTAAGCTGACAATGTTTTCTTAAATTAAGCCTAGTTAATTCTACAGTCTAACAAACTTCAACTTTCCTATAAATATATGAACTTCTCCTTCATGCCAGGACTATCTTGAGTTTGTCAGTCTTTGAGAGAAGGTCATCAAGTTCCTTTACAAAGCTGATTGATACAGGAATGGAGAGCCATCCAAAATCTGGACCACACTTTGAAGGGGATCTCACTATTATGATGAAAAGGAGCTGCTTTCCAGCTAGTATCAATGTGAATGTTTCCTCCTCTCTTGCCAATACAATGGCAGTAATACTAGTAATATCATTCTTTAAATGGAGATAGATCAGCAGGGCAACAGGGAAACAATGCTAAAAAAACCATGGCTTAAGAGCTAAGCAGAATACGACTGATTAGGCAGACCGAGTTACTAAGATACAGCTGCTGTTTAAATATGCCTGAAGAGAAATTTTCTGGGGAGTACCTTTACGCTGCTTTAACGTTAACAGACTCTTTTAGTTTACTGCCATCCTCACTAGCAATAACATTATTGCATTCATCCTTCATCCGTGGATCTTTCACAGGGGAAGAAGCTGAGACAGATGGGTCATGCAAGGCCAGCACCAGCAATGTAGACAACAAAGCACCTCATGTCCTCACTCTGTTCTCCATCTGCCTGGTGCACCCCATGCCTCAGGTAAGAGCAAAGAGGGGCCTGAATCAGTTACCGGGCGCATCGCCTTTCTTTGCGTCCAGTCACACGGAGCAGAAAGGCTACCACTACCTGTTACTTCTTGCCAGGTAAATACTGAGATGATGTCCTTGGTTATCTGGGCATAATCTGTTCAGGTGACTGTGCCCTTTGCCCGAGTCCTAAAGTTTTTGCATTCAATCCTGTCATTTCAGTCTAAATCTTATGTGCAGCTGCCTACTTCAGAATGAGTGGTCTATTTTAACTTTCCAAAAATAAGTATCCACATCCTTTAAAAACATCCAAGCTATTTGCACTGCCAAGGTCTTTCCCTGTCTCCTTGACATCTTTTCCTGTATTGGGATCTAGGATGAAATTCCCTGCTCCTTAGAAAAGACTGGAAAGAACTAAAATGCAAAGGAGAGGAAGGGGAGTTGCTTGTTGCTGCTTTAAGGGAGCGTCCCCCAAGTGTCTGTAATTTGTCCTCAGATCTGCCCTTGCTCTTTGCTTCCAGTCCCCTCTGGCTTTAGCAGAGCTCTGCTGGAGAGCTTCCAATCATTTACAGGAATGAAAAGTTTAAAAATAAAATAGGAGCTTTGATCAAGAAAAAAATTCAGCTAGGAAGGAAAAGAGGAAACACAAGCACTGACAACTCAGGCAGAAAGCAAGGCAAAAGCAGGTTCATTATGAGCTGACAGACATTTTTATGCCTGCTTGCAAAGCCAAAGCCCTCCCTGCTGCTCATTCTTCTTCAAAATGCTCTGCTTTAACAGGGAAAAACATATTTTGTTTTCACCTCTGGCTTTCCTCCATGTGCCAGCATTCTTTGATTTTTCAATTGCAAAACATTATTTTGCAGGAACTTCAACTGTACTAAATTATGTGTGTGTGTGCACACAGAATCATAGAATCACTAAGGTTGAAAAAAACCTCTAAGATCATCAAGTCCAACTGGCAACCCAACACCACCATGCCCACTAAACCATGTCCCAAAGTGCCACGTCCACATGTTTTTTGAACGCCTCCAGTAACGGTGACTCCACCACTTCCCTGGGCAGCCTGTTCCAATGCTTGACAGCTCTTTCAGTAAAGAAATTTTTCCTAATGTTCAATCTAAACCTCTCCTGGTGCAACTTGAGGCCATTTCCTCTCCTCCTATCACTAGTTACTTGGGAGAAGAGACCAACACTCTCCTCACTACAACCTCATTTCAGGTAGTTGTATACACACATGCCCATACAAGCATCAGTTCTTCAATTTCTCTTTATTCATAGCCAGTTCTCCCTCCCTCTCCTCCATATATGTCTTAGTTTGCAACAGCCATGCCAGCTGCTGCTAATGGAGAGATCTCATCACTATTTTTCTACTATAAAAGAGGTAACAAAGCCAATGTGAATTAGAGTACCAGTCTCCTCCCAAGTTTTTCATGATACACACAACCTAGCACATTCCGGATGAAATATAATCATAAAATCCTCCCCCCCCCCGCCCCAAATTCTAAACATCCAAAGAAACCTCCACACAACCACCTTGTTTGTGTTTGTGAAAAACACTGAAAAAGTCTACTCCACACGTGCACCATTCAGGACCTCCAAAAATATCAGTGCTCAGGGTACGCCCTTAAATGCAGGCAGGGTAAAGAACAGAGCAGCTCTGGAGAGTGCACTTCCAGCAGTCAGGACATTTATACCGCATTCGCTACGTGGGGGACGGGTCAACTGGCGTTTGGCGGGAAGGTGGTGAACATCTGCAGAACAAGTCTGATGGAGAAACCTTTGGGCAACAGGTAAAAGCACTCCTATCAGCATATATTAACAAAAAAAATAGAAACAAGGACATTGTAATTCTAATCTTTATATTTTCTTATCTTAGGCCAAAAATCTGCAAATGAACTCTGAACTCCCCATCTTGAGCCCTTAAATTTTTAAAAAAAGACAACAAAATAAAATCACTGCCACAGCAATTAAAAGCACAAGTGAATCAGAGGAAGGTTTTCCTCAAAGTCATAGAACTACAGGGCTCATGTGACTAATTATTTTGTTTGTTACACTTTCAGATTGTGTTTTGATATTGAAAGGAAAAAAGCATGCATAGTCCAAAGTGAACACACTGCCCTTCAGAGTCCCAGTCTTGAGACATTGAAAGGGTCCCTGGAAGGATGCCCTTTCTTCAAACTCAAATACACTATTTGACCTGTGATTATTTTTTTGCTTGTTTTTGTTTTTTTACATTATCATGAGAAACCTAAGTTACAAGAAAGCAAAATTACAGCAAAAAATATCAATGAAAGCAACTGCAGATGCTAGAAACACAGGGTTTTTTGAGCAATACCACGTTTCCATTTTGACAATTACCTTTATACACAAAAGCTAATTCTTTTTACTCCAGATGTAAATTAAATCAGTAAAAAATGCATGTGTCTGCTCTGTACTATGTACTTTGGAAAAATCTTAATTATTGTGGAAGTATAATCTACGCACATAGTTCAATATTTACTATTTTAAAATTACTGCATGCATTCATACGGATGAAGGGACCCGTTATGTACATAGCGCTCTGTGTTTTAACACCAGAAATTACTACTAGATCATTTCCTTCAATCTGCTACACAATAAAAGCCTGTCAAGCCCGCTTCAACCCAAAAACTTTTATTTTGCTATGGTACATCTTGCAACAAGGCATCACATTCTTTCTTGAAAACTTCAAAAGCCTGTCAGTTTATCCCAGTAGTCAATCATGCTCCCTGTCAAAAACATGTGCACTGTTTCTCCAACTCATCTGTTTCTCCCTCAAACAGAGTTTGTCTGGCTTTAACTCCCAGGCTTTCCTTCTTGTTATGCTTCTCTCTGCAAGATTAAAGGGTCTTTTATGAACCCAGCATGTTCTTCTCATAAAAGTGCTTATGAAATTCACTCATCTAGTCACCTCTCTGTGCAATAAAGCTAAGCAAATGGAGTTC
Organism: Phaethon lepturus; assembly: GCF_000687285.1. Lineage (NCBI taxonomy): Eukaryota > Metazoa > Chordata > Aves > Phaethontiformes > Phaethontidae > Phaethon > Phaethon lepturus. The sequence goes on from NW_010521084.1 coordinate 41,721, forward strand.
TGGAAGTCCTTCACTGGAAGATGCATCTTACAGTTTTCCAGCCATGCTTTCCAAGCCTTTCTTCACTTTTTAAATGTCATTCTTGAAGTGTACACGGGAGATCCAAGCACGCCATAACGATCATCTGAGTATGAAGCTATTATAATCTTCCATAGGTCAATAAACTCCCACCTGTTTTAAAAGGGACAAAACCAAGGCACAGAACAGAATTAGCTCAACTCTTCCAGGAGCAAGTATTAGAACTGGGATACAAGTACAAGAATATTCTGCTCACAGACCTAATTCTCATACCTTATAGATGCCTAAAGCTCATGCCTCTACTACAGCAGCTACCAGGTAATCTGGTGTAGTCATTCCAGCATTTGATGGGTCTGTATTACAGAAAAAAAGATATTACGGAACTACAGAATGAATGAATTGCGAAGCTGTCCAACAGAAAAGTGCCTACTATTAGTGAGAGACCAGGTACCTTGGGCTGGAGTTCAGGAGCAGTTAAGACAGATGTTTAAAAACAGCAGCTCATTCCAAACTCCAGCAGGTGCCAGCCCCCAGCCTTTTCCCTCTTGTGCGCTGCTGAGGAGGTCCTCAGCACCTCCACCTTCCTGCTCCCCAAAGCACCACGAGAACACCACCCTGTCACGCTCATCTTCACGCCTAGACCCAACTAGATTCAGTCATCTATATCTAACCAAGAGACAACTTCAAAATATGAGAACAGACCACTTTCAAGCACATTTAAATGGGAGTCATTCAAGTGTCACCCTTACCTAGATTTACAGACAGTACAGAGGAAGTTTTCCTAATAAAAAAAACCTAAAAATTCAAATATCAGAAAAATACCAAGTAGGAGGGAGGAAATTGTGAATGGGAAAAATCCAGCCTAATTATCCATTATAAACGAAAGTGAGGTAGTCACAGAACACCTCACGGACTGTCATTAGACAACAAGCTGGCTTGGTTGCGTCTAATTAAGATTAAGGTAACAAGGAAATGGCACATGAGTAGACAGTTGTATGCAATCCTGTTTACTGCCTGTACGTGACGATCCCGGACCTGGTTGTATTCACATACTGTTTCTGTTCAGATAGGGTGGCTTCCACAGGAGACTGGATCTTCACTCTCATGGATGAGGGACACCACCTGGTTTCTGCACAGAGTTACAGAGGGTCACAAATGCAACATTTTAGATTCCTAGGGCAATCACTCTTAATTTTCCATGTTGTTCCTTCAGCAGAAACTGCAAGGTAACAGTGCCCTGGTGCAGGAATAGCCAGTACATTCACCCACAGCACTGCTCTTCAGTTTTCCAACAGAAATGCTCACATTGAACAGAAATTAGTTGTCAGCTGAGTAGAATCATAGAATCATAGAATCATAAAATCTTTAGGTTGTTAAGGACCTCTAACGGTCATCTAGTTCAACCCCCCTGCAATGAGCAGGGACATCTTCAACTAGACCAGGTTGCTCAGAGCCCCGTCTAACCTGGCCTGGAATGTTGCCAGGGATGGGGCAGCTACCACCTCTCTGGGCATCCTGTGCCAGTGTCTCAGCACCCTCATCATAAAACATTTCTTCCTCATATCTAGTCTAAATCTGCCCTCTTTTAGTTTAAAACCATTACCCCTTGTCCTATGACAACAGGCCCTGCTAAAAAGTCTCTCCCCACCTTTCCTACAAGCTCCCTTTAAGTACTGGAAGGCTGCAATAAGGTCTCCCTGGAGCCTTCTCTTCTCTAGGTTGAACCACTCCAACTCTCTCACCCTGTCCTCATAGCAGAGGTGTTCCATCCCTCTGATCATTTTGGTGGCCCTCCCCTGGACCCTCTCCAACAGGTCCATGACTTTCCTGTGCTGAGGACTCCAGAGCTGGATGCAGGACTCCAGGTGGGGTCTCCCCAGAGCAGAGTAGAGGGGCAGAATCCTCTCCCTCTACCTGCTGGCCATGCTGCTTTGGTGCAGCAAAAGGATACGGTTGGCCTTCTGGGTTGTGGGCACACATTGTCGGCTCATGTCCAGCTTTTCTCATCCGTAAGTTCCTCCAAGTCCTTCTCGGCAGGGCTGCTCTCCATCCCTGTCATCCCCCAGCCTGGATTGATACTGGGAGTTGCCCTGACCCGGGTGCAGGACCCTGCACTTGGCCTTGTTGAAATTCATGAGGTTCACATGGGCCCATTCCTCAAGCTTGTCTCTGTCCCTGTCCCTCTGGATGACATCCCGTCCCTCGGGCATCAATCACACCACTCAGCTTGATGGCATCTGCAAACTTACTGAGGGTGCACTAGGTCCCACTGTTGATATGTCATTGATGAAGATATCAAAGAATATTGGTTCCAATACAGACCCCTGAAGGACACTGCTCATCACTGATCTCCAGCTGGACACTGAGCTGTTGACCACTACCCTCTGGATGTGACCATCCAACCAATTCCTCATCCACCCAACAGTGCACCCATCAAATCCATACGTCTCCAATGGAGAGAGAAGGATGTTGTGGGGGGCCGTGTGAAAGGCCTTATAGAAGTCCAGGTAAATGACATCGGTAGCTCTTCCCTTGTCCACTGAGGTGGTCAGTCTATCATAGAAGGCCACTAGGTTGGTCAGGCAGCACTTGCCCTTGGTGAAGCCATGCTGGCCGTCTTGAACCACCTCTCTGTCCTCCACGTGCTTTAGCATAGCTTCTAGGAGGATCTGTTCCATGATCTTCCCAGGCACAGAGGTCAGTCTTACGGGTCGGTAGTTGCCAGGGTCCTCCTTGCTACCTTTTTTAAAAATGTGTGCAATGTTTCCTTTTTTCCAGTCTTCAGGGACTTCACCTGACTGCCATGACTTTTCAAATATCCTGGGGAGTGGCTTGACAAGTACATCAGCCAGTTCCCTCCGGACTCTGAAATGCATCTTGTCAGGTCCCCTCAGACTTTTGTATGTTCAATTCTGAGATCAAACCTGTTGTTCTCTTACAGTGGGAGGGACTTTGCTCCTCCAGTCCCCATCTTGCAGCCCATCCCCTCGAGACATGTGGGAAGAAAGGTTGCCAGTGAAGACTGAAGCAAAGAAGTCGTTGAGTACCTTAGCCATCTCCTCACCCGTTGTTATCAGTTTGCCAGTCTTGCTCATCAAGGGGGATATTCTTTCTTTGATCTTCCTTTTCTGGCTGACATAACCTGCAGAAGCCTTTCTTGTTATTCTTTGCATCCCTTGCCAAGTTCACCTCCAGCTGCTCCTTGGCTTCCCTGACTCCATCCCTACACAACTGGGCAACGTCCCTGTACTCATCCCAGGATACCTGTCCCTACTTCCACTGCCTGTACATTTCCTTCTGGCCCTTTAGTTTGACCAGCAGGTCTTCACTCAGCCATGCTGGCCTCTTGCCTTCCTTTCCTGATTTCTTACACCTGCGGATCAAGAGCTCTTGCGCTCTACAGAAGACATCCTTAAAGATCTGCCAGCTCTGTTCTGCTCCCTTGTCCCTAAGGGCAGTTTCCCAGGGGGTTCTATTGACCAACTCCCTGAAGAGACGGAGGTTTGCTTTCCTAACATTCAGGGTCCTGACTTGATTCTTCGCCTGCCCCGTATCCCTCAGGACTGCCAGAAGACATCCTTAAAGATCTGCCAGCTCTGTTCTGCTCCCTTGTCCCTAAGGGCAGTTTCCCAGGGGGTTCTATTGACCAACTCCCTGAAGAGACGGAGGTTTGCTTTCCTAACATTCAGGGTCCTGACTTGATTCTTCGCCTGCCCCGTATCCCTCAGGACTGCGAACTCCACCAGTGCATGATCACTGCAGCCCAGGCTGCCTCCAGTCTTGACATCCCCAATTGGCTCACTTGTTTTGGTGACCAAGAGGTCCAGTAGGGCATTCCCTCTGGTAGGGCTGTCTGTTACCTGGCACAGGCAGTTATCCTCCATGCACTCCAGGAGTCTCCTGGATTGCCTACAGCTCGCCGTCCTGCTTTTCCAGCAGATGTCGGGGTGGCTGACGTCCCCCAGCAGGACGAGAGCCTGTGAGCACAATGCCTCCTGTAGCTGGAGTAGGAAGGCTTCATCAATAGGCTCCGCTTGGTTGGGCAGCCTGTAGTAGACACCAACCACAAGGTTCTCTTTGTTGCCTCGGTCTCTGATTCTTACCCATAAGCTTTCAATCCGCTCATGACTATTCTTCATAGACAGCTCTGAAGTATGTGTATGCCAGTTATAATGTATTGATTCCTCAAGCTGAGCAGCCCTAATACCAGGGAGGGGTTCTTTGGGGTTTGTATTTAAAAAAAAAAAAAAAAACAAAAAACTTGGTCAAGCTTTCATTCCATAACCAACAAAACAAGAATGTACATGATATTCTCACTACCCTTTTGCTACAGGCACTTAGAGTCTGCATTGGTATTTGTGGCTGTAGTCCAGAAATTGTTCCTACAGCTTAACAACCATCCAATTCCACAGAGAGCTGATATTCAATTTTCTTTCAGTCCACCCTGTTGGATTCTTTACTCATAGCTATGGCAATTGCTGTTCAAAATCTGGAATGGATCTCCACTCCTTAGCTGTCTACTCTGCCCTTTCCTCCTCACCCCTCAACTCTCCACATCTCTGGCACACAGAGAACACAGTTGAATCCTGCAATTTAGAAAAGTTTATGAAATGGGCTGTAGGGTTTTTTTTGTGGAAGTGCATCTAAGTGGTGGAAAGACATTTACAAAATCATTAACTTCCTCTTCCTTTTAAAAGTCACAGGGTCATAGCAAAGAAACTTGTGAGTTCACTACTTGTAACCCAGCGATGGAATCAGCACTCCAGGACAATGATACGCGTCTTTGTAAGGCAGGACAAGACACAGGAATTCAACCTTCTGCCAAATGATATGGGAGAAATATTTTCTTACAGGGGTTCAGAGAAGAGAATAAAGCACCAAGAAAAATGTCTCACTGCAACATGCTATTCAGCCTCTGAGAAGCAAAAGATGACCGGTTAAAAAGATGTCATGGCAATAACGACGTGCTGGAGTGCCTCACTTCCAGCTGAAAGATCCCCATCTAAGACCTCACCCTGGATGTTCCGGCCTTGGTGGTACTTGTTTGCAGGGTCCAGTAGTCATAATGCTTGATGGAAGAAAACAACATTTTTCAGAAATGTTTGAAATTATCTCCCAGATAACTGCCTCCAGCCTGGGGAGGAACCCAGGTATTCTTACGCAGTGTACGCTACAGATCCGTACAAAGGCCTCTGCGCAACTCATGACACTTACACAAATGAGGGCTTGTACCTCCTGCAGTGGTGTCTCACTGATTTTCCCACTCAGACAAGTGAGACGTTGCCCAAGGGCACTCCAGGCATACCAGAAACAGAAATGAGACTCAAATCTAATTACTTTTGCCATATTACTTTCAGAACAAACAGGCCAGCCTACAGACCTGCATACGCTGCACGTCTGTCTGCAAGCACTGCTTCAGCCACCACGCTACACCTTGCTGGGAAGTGAAGCTACTGTTCATGATACAGCGTTCAAAAAGATGCTGCCTACCAGAATCCCTAAACTTAGAGCCAACATCCTCTACAGGCACCCCACACATGAGAGAGAAACCCTGATCTGTTACCTTAGTTATGTCAGCTCAAGTGATAGAAGGCTAGGACAGCTATATGGGAAACATGGCATGTTCTCCTAAAACTAAGGGTTGTGACTATGCAAGTTGATCCATGTTTGAATAAGGATTACACAAGTAACATTTCCTGTTGCATTCACAGTATTCGACTACGGAAATGCAATGTTCTTTGAAAAGCTACTGGTGTTGTCCTGAGGGTACAGATAATCACCTCAGAGCCAACTGTCTGTGCTTTATCTGTGGTTGAGGATTAAATTCTGTTTCCATTTAGGCCAGGTCGGGGCATGTGGATGCAACATATTATCTCCATCTCAAAACTAGTTTATCATTGCGCTTTCCAGTAATTAGCAGACTGAGCAGAAGAGACCAGACCTATGTGAACCTCATGAAGTTCAACAAGGCCAAGTGCAGGGTCCTGCACCCGGGTCAGGGCAACTCCCAGTATCAATCCAGGCGGGGGGATGACAGGGATGGAGAGCAGCCCTGCCGAGAAGGATTTGGAGGAACTTACCGATGAGAAAAGCTGGACACAAGCCGGCAATGTGCGCTCGCAGCCCAGAAGGCCAACCGTATCCTGGGCTGCATCCAAAGCAGCGTGGCCAGCAGGTCAAGGGAGAGGATTCTGCCTCTCTACTCTGCTCTGGTGAGACCCCACCTGGAGTCCTGCATCCAGCTCTGGAGCCCTCAGCACAGGAAGGTCATGGACCTGTTGGAGAGGGTCCAGAGAGGGCCACCAAAATGATCAGAGGGATGGAAGACCTCTCCTGTGAGGACAGACTGAGAGAGTTGGGGTTGTGCAGCCTGGAGAAGAGAAGGCTCCAGGGAGACCTTATTGCAGCCTTCCAGTACTTAAAGGGGGCCTACAAGAAAGATGGGGACAGACTTTTTAGCAGGGCCTGTTGCCATAGGACAAGGGGTAATGGTTTTAAATTAAAGAGGGCAGATTTAGACTAGATACGAGGAAGAAATTTTTTACAATGAAGGTGGTGAAACCCTGGCACAGGTTGCCCAGAGAGGTGGTAGCTGCCCCATCCCTGGCAACATTCCAGGTCAGGTTAGACGGGGCTCTGAGCAACCTGATCTAGTTGAAGATGTCCCTGCTCATTGCAGGGGGGTTGGACTAGATGACCGTTAGAGGTCCATTCCGACCCAAACTATTCTATGATACAGACCATGAAGATTAAACTAATTAGTGCTCCTAAGAAAATTCCTTAAACTTCCCCCTCTCAAAAGACATGCTTGCATATTTATGTATGACAGTCACTTTTTCTACTTAATCTTCTTCCACAGTGCTATCAGGAGGACATCTTTCACCAGCATTACATCCACACTGTTAAATAAAAAGGGGCAGCTGGTGGTGTGTGAGAGAATTATCATTAGTGCAAGAAGGGTATTATCTTCAGCTTTTTCTACCATTTCAGACACAGTAGCTGGCAGACAAATTACTCCAGGAGTATTATTCTGGGGCTTGCAGTTAAATAAAGAGGTCCCCAAGAGTTCTGGGAATCTTCCCAAGCAGCTTCAGAGAAGTTCCGATGAGATCTGATCAGCCAGAACCAAAGAAGGAAGGCCATAAGGGGATACAACAGTCAGAAAATACATCATATAGTAAAGATACATGCTGATGTTGCAGGTTCACCTTACTTGTAAAATCACTGCAGAGAGCTTTTTAAAAAATAAAGTTTGGCCCACAAAAAAGCCTGACCCATGTCAGGCTTTGTTTCTTCCATAAGATAACAAAAAACAGGTTACGGCATTGTGAATATATTCATCTTTCTCTCCAGAAAGTTAGATGTCATTTTTCAAAAAGCAACAGTAGATTTTAATGAAATTTCTGTAGATTGTAAAGAAATTTCTAAGAACTGCCACATTTTAACCTGATTTATTTCTGTGGTCCCTAACCATTAGTTAGACTATCTGCCATCCCACCAGTGATCTTTATTCAGCCTGAAATATTCCAAATCTTCCAGAAATACATGGTTGTTGTTTTGTATTTGGTTTTTAATCTCTCATTTAATATGCAAGTTGGCTGTGAAAACAGAGAAGTTACATTTCTACTTACAGGAACAAATTGCTTAAAGACATCGTGACACTTCCAGTACATTCATAACTGCTCCCAGATAGACATGATTTAGACAAGAAGTTCATTCTCTCTCTTCCCTTCAACTAAAAGTAAGTGTGTGAGAAAAATTGGTGTACCTCAATGGATGATTGGTGAGTGGATCACTAAGGGTTGTTGTTGCTGTTAAATTGCACAAGCTCAGACTTAACTCAAATTTACACACAATAATTTGAGAAAGTAAACAATATTGATTTTAGCTCAGTATCTTCCTTCCATCAAAGGACAGAGAGAAGTGAGACTTGAAACATTCTGACCAAATCAATTTAATGCAATTAGCCTTGAAACTTCTCTTTGCCATCGTGATTGTGTTATGATAGTAGGAAAATAAGCCTGGAAACAAAACATATTATAGAAAAAGATGGCCATGTAATACAAATATTTCCATCACAACTAGATACAGCACTCATGCACGCACTTTTTAACAGCCACATAGTTATCTCATCAACCTGTCAATCCTCTCCAGAGAAGTGTCACAAATATCTTCAGAAATAGTACAAAAATATCTACAGAGACCATTTCCTAAAATTGATGCCTCACCTGTCAAATTTTCCAAGTCTTAGAAAGAAATACTTTTGCACAACTCTTTAAATATGTATAAGACAATAATCTAAGTCCCTCATTCTGACCTTGGGAGGAAGACAGTAGTGTCACAGGGCATTACTTTTATGGCAGTTAAGCCTTATATAAATGTGTGTAAGCAACTTTCTTGTTCAGCAAGTTTTTTCTTTCTTTAAAAGGAAGAAACCAGAACATTTAAGTTGAACTTCTCAGAGAAAGTCGAAACAAAACCTTCCCTGATAATGCCAAAATTTTTGTCTAAATAAAATACTTCCCTAATCAAAATAAAGTGTGAAATTAATAAAGAGCTTCTGAGTTACCCACCATGTAAAGTATGTGATGTTCCTGAAGGTGGCATTGAGAGGAAATTATCTGGAGTTTATGAAAGCTTTTGATAATGATCCTTACAGAACCTTTATTCGGAAAAGTCAGTCAGTCAAGCCTCCTCTCATTAGCTCACAGTATGGGACAAAATCAGGAGAGTAACAAAAACCAAACAAACAGATAAACAGATAACTTTTTGAACTTGAGCAAAAAGTCAACAGCAAGGTACACCAGGATGGTTACAGAGACAAGAGGTAGTTCATACATTTATTAGTAAATCACAAAGAACATCAAAGTTTTTGGATTACATCATTATTTTCTAGTTGTTAAACACTGTAAGAAGCTTCAGAAAAAAACACATTGTATTAAAGAACTGAGCAGCAAACTGGCAGAAAAACTGCTCTTTTAATACATTTATAGCGATCAGAGCAATAGCAAAGAGCAAGCACTCTTCTCACATTTCAGTGCGAACTGTGGACAGCTTTGCAGCAGCAGATGAACACAACTTTAGCCTGAAAGCAACTGGGATGCTTAAGTTGGATAAGCGCACAATCAACACAGTGTCGGAAAGAGT
>NW_010521084.1:50896-56155 GCF_000687285.1 Phaethon lepturus
AAGAGTGACATGAGCGATGCAAGGGGTGTCACAAAACGTGTTCATAGGGTTTGTAACAGTGAGCTAACCCTCACTAGAAGAGTGAGATAAAACATGTGAGTAAATAGCAAAGGTGACCAAGTACCGGTTTTAACACTTCTACACTTACTGGATTAGAACATGTTCATACCTAGATGGCACACACAGTGGAGGGGCAATGAATAAACAAAGAAAGGAAAGAAGTCTGAGGAAACCTGTCAGCAGAAAAAGAACCCTCTGACTGAGCACAGTAGAGGTCCAAGCAGCAGACATTGGCAGCTGCTGGCATTTTGTTCAACAGGAAATAAGAACGTCTTGTGTTGTGTGAAACACATTAGGACTCTACAAACATTCAAGACAAAACAGACAAGCAAGAGAAAAGCAAGTCACTATAACCTGGAGTCCCATGAGCTGCCACCAAGTCGGGTAAGTAATACTGAGCACAACTTGCAGAGGCAACAGCAGTTATAAAAACAAACCAGACAGCTAGAGTACCCTGTAAAGCTGTCATCAAAAAGGGACATGTCTGGAGAATCAGATGACAACCCAGGATGAAAGATAAAGGGCCCTAAAAACTGGAAAAGATCTCACACAACCAACAGCCAGATCTTGTGAACTTGTAAACAAAGAGAAGCGATGTTGCTGTTGCAGGAAAGCCTGACTGATCCATGGAAAAGCATGAGAGCCACATACAGATTGAAATACACTGATTAATTTAAGGAGTTATCTTTATAATTCCTGTACTTTATTAATTGTAATGATGCTTGTAAATTCTCATTATTGTCACTGTTTGGCTGGGAAAAGAAGACACACAGAACTGTGCTTGAAGATGCTCTTCGCAGTCAACTGGAAACAGCCTTTATGTTATGCATATTCCCCCTGGATACAGATCGAACAGGAAGGCAAAGGCATGGCACATTTACAAAGATACAGAGAGGAAGCTCATCACCTAACACGGGTGCCTAAATTATCCAGATCCCTTTAGTCACTGTTCAAAGGTACAGGGCATTTACACAGCGTTCTACCAAAAGCAGAGGGAGTTTTCGGTACCAGTAAGGATACAAGTCAGGCTCCTTCTACACTTGTGGAAAAATTACAACCAATACTTACTCCATTTTCCCACCCACACCTACGCTCCTTTTCAGTAGTAGGCCATTAAGCACTCAAAGCAAGATAAGTATCATTATTCCCATTTTGCAGATGGGATAAAAAAAAACCCCAAACTGTGCACATGAAATTGTTTCACCAGTAAGGCAATGGCAGAAATGGAAATTAAATTCAGGTTGGAGGAATCTTGGTGAGCTAACACAGTGGACACAAAGACTGTCAAGTTCAAGTGCTTTAAAACATCATTAAGCTAATGTAGAATGGTTTTCCATTCTTTATCCCACAAAGCTGGATTCAGTTTACAACTGCCACTATCTAGGTTCCCTCGGTCACTTTCAAGCATACTTTCAAACCTTGCTTCTTTGTTTCCAGCTGCTGATGTTTTACAAAACAAAACAACACAAACAAAAGAACAATCAAACAAACCACTGTGACATATCAATCACAAGAACAGGTAACAATGTCTGCCTTAGGAAGGGAAGGAATGCAATTGCTGGGGCTGGATCTTTCCTTATTAACTTTTTTTTTTTTTTTTTTTGCCTTGGATCTGTTACATTCTACTTCGACAACTATCTCTATTTCTGTCAACTCTATTGCAGAGATTTTGTACATACCAGCTTTTTTTTATTATGAGGTCATAAACTCAATCTGCTTCTGTGACCTCAAAGAGCAGTTGTCTATTCCAAGCTACTGTTGCCTTTGAAAAGGTGTATCAAATATCACCTTATCATAGCATTCCTCGAGGCATCCTAATCTTCCACTTTTCTCCTCCCTCCCCCTGAAAAATTCAGGAACCTGGAGATTTAGAGGTTCACCACACTAAAACTTGCTGTATACAAAACCTGGATTTCAGTTTACTCAAAAAACATCTGCATGCCACATATATCTTAAAAAATTAAACATTTTATTCTGAAGGATATAAAATATCCCACAAACTATGCCTCTGTTCTTCAATTCTAAAAATAACACAAAAATGGCCTGGCCAAAATCCACCCCTTTTACATTTTTCCATGTCTAAATCCTTTATTTGTTTCTTGCTCCTTATCTGCCTCCTCCTTTCCAATCTCCAAACCTGGTCTGCTTGACTCTCATCATGTTATTTTCTCTGCTGAAAATAACCACACACTGTCCCCAGCCGCTGCTGCCACATCACTTTATCCCTTGAATTCCCTTATCAAAGCGCTTTTGCAACATGCCCGGCCTTGACCACCCATTCAAGGCTCTCCAGTTACACCAAAACTCATCTTCCAGAAATCTTGTTGCACTCAGAACAGAAGTTCTTCTGAAGACTTTTAAAATTCTGGTTCATTCAGGCTCGCTTGACTAGGGACAGACCCCATCACAGCTGTTGCATACCTTCGTCTGAGGGGAAAAAGGTGGCTAAGTATGCAAAAATCGCAAAGCCTGTTCCTCATGACAATCAGTTAGGTGTGAAAAATACACATGTATTTTTGGCTATTTTGACTAACCACCTGGTTAGTCAGCACCAGGGGATCTGCCAGTCGAGCTGGACCTGCCTAATAAAATCTTCTACGTACCCCAGAAGAGGGTAAAGCTTTTGCTCAAGGACCTGGCTGCACTTGCTGGGTGATGCGGAAGGATGGGGAAGTCTAATGTGCACCTCAAGGGGATTTGATTTTGGGTAAGAATAGCCAAATCTGGCACTCAGAGTGCCAAAATACACATGAAGGACTTAACTTACACTTACAGACTCTCAAAAGTGTAGAGACGCTTAGGGTGTTTCTTTATATTTCTTAAATCCATCAGCTTTAACTGATTCCAAAGAAAATCTTATCAAAATCAAACCTTATTTCCACCCTAATATATGCCCTCCTCCCCCAGAATGTATAGAAATGCAAGGCTTAAAGACAGTATAAAGGCAATTAACCTCACATAACCTATCTATTCCAGGAAACTAAACGTATTTCAATTGATGGACTCCTATGTGGTTTTAATCTTTTAAAACTTGCTAAGTTGTTCTTAAATGGTAGATTAATTTTTTACTTCAATCTTTATACAAATTCCTGTGTGACAAATAGTCATGTAGAAGAAACTGAAGTTTTAAAATTAGGGAATCTGATAATCCATTCCATATGAAATATTCGAGCTATGGAATGTGTTCACTGTGTATCATGGATGCTGCCACAACAGAATTTCTAACTCAGCTAAAATATGCAGAATTTCAAATCCGTATGTTTTATTGTGTGGGTTTTTTGCCTTTTTGTTTGTTTGGGTTTTTTGATTTTTTATGTTACTGATTAAGTTACTTAAATCTTTCAAATTCTTCATCTATATTTCCTTATTTAAATTTTACTGAACATCTAAAAATCAAATATGACATAGTAATTGCGTTGTATATAATTAGTCAAAGCACACCAACATCTTTTACCCTGAGAGAAAAAATTTCTTTAAGTAAGAAAATAAATCTAGTGTATTTACATACTGGTGGGGCGGTGCGAGAAGCAGAAAAGGCCTTGAATGTGTGTAAGCACTGCTCAGCAATAACGAAAACATCCCTGTGTTATCAATGCTGCTGTCAGCACAAATCCAAAACATAACTCCGTACTAGCTGCTACGAAGAAAATAAACTCTATCACAGACACAACCAGCACATTCTCCACCCCTTATTCCATAACATTTACGTCATGCTCAGGTACCACACTATCCAATACAACCTCATAGACACCTGGGCCGAAGAGCATGGCATTGAGAGGGTATATCACACCCCTATCATGCACCTGGCTCCGGAAAAATCAAATAATACAATGGTTTATTAAAGACTACACTGAGAGTAATGGGTGCTGGGACATTCAAACTTTGGGATATGATTTAACAAAGGCCACCTCACTAGTCAACACTAGGGAATCTGCCTGTCAAGCTGGTCCTGCCCACTAAAATCTTTTACGTACTCTAGAAGGGAGTAAAGCTTTTGCTCAAGGACTTGGGTGCACTTGCTGGGTGATGCGGAAAGATGGGGAAGTCCAATGTGCACCTCAAGGGGATTTGATTTTGGGTGAGAATAGCCAATAATTTGAATTATACGATATAAATTGCTATATAATACTGTATGTCATCACCTCTATAGTTGCTATATGCCATATCAAAGGTATTACAGTAAGAATCGCCCAGAGTAATGAAGAATTAACTTTGATGAAATGGAAAAAAGTGCAGTGGTGATGGAACGAGAACTGGCTTCAGCATGTAACAATCCAACACCACACACCATCTCTCCTGCCCTGAAGGACTGTTAAGACAGACAGAGCCCAAAGTCATGGACCAAATGAACCCAAAGGACATTTTCAGAGTACGGCCCGTAAACTAAGGGAATGATATCTGTGTGTATATCAAAAGACAGCAAAAGTGGTGGTGGTTGATTGGAATGTATTTGAACATTTAGAACCAGTGTATGGCATAGATATTATAGAATAACCAGGATAGTGTCCTGGTTTTGTCTGGGATAGTTAATTTTCTTCCTAGTAGCGGGTATATGTGGTTTTGGATTTAGGATGAGAATAATGTCGATAACACACTGATGTTTAGTTTGTTGCAAAGTAGTGCTTATACTTAGTCAAGGACTTTTCAGATTCCCATGCTCTGCCAGTGGGGGGGTGCACAAGAAGCTGGGAGGGGGCACAGCCAGGACAGCTGACCCAGACTGGCCAAGGGGATATTCCATACCATATGACGTCATGCTTCTGTATATAAACTGCAGGGGAGTTGGCCAGGGGCACTGCGGCTCGGGAACTGGCTGGGCATCGGTCAGCGGGTGGTGAGCAACTGTATTGTGCATCACTTGTTTTGTTTATTCTTTCATCATTATTATTATTCCTTTCCTTTTCTGTCCTATTAAACTGTCTTTATCTCAGTTTTACTTTTTTTCCCCTCCGATTTCTCTCCACCATCCTGCTGCGGGGAGGGAGGAGTGAGCGAGTGACTGTGTGGTGCTTAGTTGCTGGCTGGGGTTAAACCACAACAACTGTACATTGCACTTGTATAAAAAACAGTCTCTAATGAAAGTTTAACTCTTCATAAAAGACATACTGAGCAGTGATTTGGTTTCCTTCCACAGCACCTTGTAAAAAATCCATTCACAAAAGTGTATCATGAAATGTTTTGGGATACTTTTTTTTTTCC
>NW_010521084.1:56186-68269 GCF_000687285.1 Phaethon lepturus
TGCACAATTTTTCAGATTGAGCAAGAGGGAAGCCAAGAGAAGCTCATTTGTGTGCCTGGTGATTTACTGCACTTCATGGACTCAGAACCATAGTTTGCTAGCTTTATTTCCCTCATGAGCAAGGTTCATCTTAAGAAATTCATACCAGCTTCATCTCCCGTGCTCCAGAAGCCTTTGACTGGAACATACGGTAGACAGCATTTACACAGCAGCTAAGCAGCAGTGAATCTCTGTGCATTATGCAGTAATTACTTTTTTAATCAAAACATTTTCAGTTTCACTGAAAACTCCCTTAATTCATTGATTGCACCTTGGATCCCTTCCTCTCCTTAAAACTGAAAGTTGTTGACCCTCATTTTAGGAGGAAAGGAATTTTTAAGTTCTGTTCTAACACGATGCTGGTAAATTACTGCAAAGGGATCACTTTTATCACAGCTAGATGACAGACAGCTTTGGACCCAACTGCTCATAGTAATGCAAATCAAATCAGCTGAGGGAAGAGGAAAGACATTTCAGAGGTATACATGTAGTAAATATTTTGAAAATCCACAGCAGATTGGGGAGGGCACAGCACAAAAAAGTGTAAATTAGGGAAATTTGTACCATTTTTCCTTTTTTAGTAGTTCCATTGTATAATCTCTAGGAAAGAGATATCTGTAACTTAACCATAAAATTCTCAAAGCTAAAATCTTCACATAGAAAAATCTCAGCACAAATCTCATTACCTACATGCAACTTCAATAAACTAAAATCATGGAAAAAATCATTCTTCTTCAAATGTATTGATCTACTTCTTCATTTCAAATTCTGTTCTAAATGAAAAGTCAGGCTATCCGGTAAATAAGATAAAATAACAAAGACTCCGATTGCAAAAACACAGGTTCTTATACCAAAAGTGAAGCTCCCAAGAAAGGACAGAAAGTTCTGAAGTGATTGCGGGATGATTCTCCCCACAGAGAAACAGCAGGACTGAAGTACCTTTTGGCTGACAGTTCGTCAGGCAGCATGAACTTGGTTAGATCCACAACAGCAAACTGCGTTCTTAACACGCTAAAAGTCTACGCTCTTCATTACACCGATCCAGAGGGATGAATACAAATAGCCAGTTGTATGCACTAGCTGCATTCACCCAAACGGAAAAATTTGCAGATGTTTGATAAACACACAGATGTAATTATCACTTAAAATTTTTCAGCTAAAGCTGAAGAAGTTCTTTACTCTCAGTGCAATGCAGGCACAAATACACAACCACTATGATATTCCTCGAACAATGCCCTCCAGCTGTTTGCTCATCCAGTATAAAAAATTACTTTAATTATTATTTTGGATAAACATACCTGATATTTTAAAAAATGTTTTCTTATTTATTTCACTGCAAAGAACGCAAAAAAATCACCTGGTCCTTGCTGTCCTTAGATCTCTTGCAGTAGCGTAACAAGGCAAGAGGAAACCAAGACAAATTAACATATAATTAAACTCGGTTCTCCTTTCTCCTGCACCTCAGAACACCCCGTTGCTGAAGCACAGGCTGAGTGCATTACTGAGACCTCAAGATTATCATACACAAAGGATATACGTTAGCAACTCCCAGTCAATTCTCACAGGGCAAATCATACAGTTTCTAAGTAACATAGCATTTAGACTTCATGGGAAACATTGCAGATAGTATTTAGAAATGACAGAATTTTTAAACCTTTAGATTTTTAAAATACAACTATTACGCAGTAAATTCAGTGGTTTCTTAACATCCTTTTTTTTCCCCTTTAAAGCAGAAATTACAATGCAAAGTTACAGCATGAAAAATTTATATTTCTCTACTTCACTACCCATGCAAAATATATTTTTCTCCTATGTTCTCCAGAGGTGACACCTTAGGGGCTCAGACATGCAACCAAGTTACCATGGGTCTTATGAGCACTAAAAATAGCTCATGGGCATGCTCTAATACCAGGGAAAATGCAAGGTAAGGCAGCTCTGCTGAAACACCCTTTATTAAATCAACTTCCCTTACATTTGCCCTCGGCTAAGAGCATACAGGAAGACATGCAGAAATGTCACAACTCAGTTCCATGCCTGAATGCTTGGCTTTGACAGTGTGACTATCAGACAACACCATGTTAAGTGCAGTCAGAGACTGAGGAGAAAGGCAAATATCTCTATCCTTAGTGGCCTCCACCTAAAACCCAGTCATCAAACAGGCTGGGGTCCCTGCAGCTACAGCATTTTTCTACTGCTTAAATTAATTGTTAGCGAGAAAAGCAGAAATCTGTAGCCTGTGTCTAAAGCAGAGCAGGACCACACTACCTACGTGCACAAGAACTTCTCCCCTACCGCCGGGCTCAAGCATCAGCTAGGACTCTGCTCAGGGTTAGGAAAAGTAATGGTTGAAGAGCACTCTTCTTGGTCTCAAGTGGATCTTTCTTCAAGGACACATGTAAACATGCAGTCAATGTTATCTTTTGCATTTCCTTGTTATAAATCCAACTAAATCACATTTAGGCATGTACAATCTTGCTCTGACTTATTTTCCTCACGGGGCCACCTACAGCCTCTGGATTCGTAACTTGTCTTCCTTGAGACACAGCTAAGCTCTCCAAAGGTAACCAGATAGCAGACCACCCAAAATAAAACTTTCCTATACAGTTTCACAAACACCTACCAAGTAGTTCATGTCTTCTCTCCTTTGTGCCTCTTCCTTTCTTTTGACCAAAGACAGACAGTATAAAACAGAGCAGTCAAAAGTTACAGCAACACTTGAAAAACCATTGAAAACTAACACAGTTAAGTACCCTTTCTTTGACAGACTTAAGAATGAAACTGCCAGCAGTGTCACATTTTCTATGAAAAATGTACGACTTGGGGTAGAAATGTTCAGCTGCCAAGGGAATATAAGTGTCTATATGAAAAGTTGTACAAGAGTAGACTGAACAGCTGCCTTTATGTACATGAAAACCATAGTTCAGATTTTTAAAATATTTTTATTAAGACAAGAAATGTAAAATTACTCAAATGTATGCCAGGATTTTCTGTTCAATGCTAAATCTTTCAGGTGACCTTTAGTTTCAGATGTTAATTACGCATCAGACAACACAGCCTTCCAAGTTCCTGCTAGGACAAAGCAAATCAATATAGATAATTTCCCTAAGAACTAACAGCCCTGCTTTACAACAGTGTAAGTCTGTTGACAGCACTGAATAGTAAATTCTGAAATAATCCACTGGAAGTAGCAGTTTCTCCAATGCTGTTGGCTTAAGAGTTAGCCAGTAATTGCATCTGACGACTACCGGATACTCAGCTGTTCCCAGGATGAAACTATTTGCTGACACTGAAGATCATGAGATTATTATTATTATTTATCGAGTGTCAATGAGATAAAACTGTAATATATGCAAATACAACACATCTCTCCCCAGGTATTTACGGTACACATTAGAAAGATAATAAAGTTTATCACACCACAACGAGTAATTAGAATAACTCACTTCAAATCGGGGTCTTTTCCTTGGGAGTCACTGTTTGTTATAACATTTTGTTATGCAGAGAGACCAGTGTTGCAAACCACGCTTCTCCTGAACCAGAGGAAGGAACTACCGTTATTTTCTAAGGTCACTGCTGAGTCCCTGTTTCACAAAAGCTTTTGGATTAGAGAGCTTATATTACATATATAGTAGACTTGGAAATGCCTAGCTTGGTAAACTACTACAACAAACAGCATAATCATATCCATTTTTTTTTTCAAATCATCTATTTATAAGCTAAGGACAGGGTCAGTAACAATGCCTTTATGCAAAAAATACTTCTGTTTACAAATTTTAAAGCCTATTTGTTGTTTTGCTTCCAAGATGATGTTGGTTCCCCTGGCAGCACTGTTCTGTTAAGGAGAAGAATATGCCACAACTGCCAACTAAGGTAGCCTTATATAAACACTATCAGAAAGTGATACTTGACTGGCAGTAAGGACTGTGCATGTTTGTCCTGCTGTGCAACACAAGGACTGTGCCACACAAGCCTTAAGAGAATTCTTACGACATCACTTGTATCTGTTTTTATTTACCAAAGTCTGTGCATATTTCTCAAATACGCATTTCTATAACCAATCATATTACACTATTTTATATCAACCAGCGCACATATGCTGTGCCTACAACCTTTGCTTACAAGTAACTACACATAACACACTATTAATATTTAATTTCTAATATATTTTTAAAGGTTTTCCTAAATGCTTATTTTACCTTATTTTACCTATATATTGTTCTGAACTGGTCTGAAAAGCAAGGTAGTCTTGAAGGAATTTGTTGGTTCATAATAGGTAGGTATTCTTCCTCATCACTCACCACATTCCAGACTAGCATATTTTAACTTTTTCTTTACTTAACCACACAGGTCTAGGTCAAAATTATCAAGGTGGAGTAAAGCAAGCGCAGAGTCTTGTAATCTCCTTCTTTCTTCAGAGCCTGCTTTAGACTGTTATTTAAGTATGAAGTTGTATGCAGAGCATCTCTCCCATGGTCAACAGCCTGTAAAATACACTGTAAATAGCAATACACAGTAAAACTGCCTGGGGCTGGCATTGGTGCTGTTCCCTGGCCTTACAGAAACATTCCCCTAACAGAGTCATCAAAGACAGACAAAGTATGTGTGACCCGGAATAATCCCTAGGATCTTCCGTATCAGAAAGGACTTTTCAGAACAGAATCAATGAGAGTTTTGACTTTCTGCTTCACGAAACAAGCAGCCTACTAAGAAACATTCTCCTGTGTCTTTTGTCTGCTGTTGAAGATAAGATTAAATTTAAGTCTGGTGTGCCCCACAACATGCCAGCAATACATTTTTCTCTGCTGGACTTCATTGGTTATTTTCACGTATCCTCTGAACTGAGAGCTTATCAATTCTATCTTCCTAAAAGGGACAACCATAAATTTTGCATAGGTAATCCTCCTCTCAGAAGCTTCTTAACTGATTTTTTCTCACAGGAAAGTGACAATTCTCAGCAAACATTTCAGATAACTGGTGAGGACTATTCAAGGGATGATTATGGGTTCAATACAAATATTGCTTCGATATTCAGCTTGGGGAAAAAATCATTCTGAAACTTGGTCAAAGACAGATGAAAGTAACTCTCAATTTAGTTTTCAGGAAAAAACACCTGTTTAGTTTTGGTGGGAAATTTTTTGCATTTTCATTTGGTGCCATTTTCTCATGGTTTCACTTCTTGTTTTAATTAAAACCTCATTTTGAAATGTCAAAATTCTTTGCAAGATGATTGTCTTTTCCAAAGAACTGCAGCTCCTGGAAAGAACATGGTCATCAGCACAGCCGCAAACAGCAGCATCAGAACATGCTAAAAATGAAGGTCTTGACAGGTTTCTGTTACATAAGCTGTCAAGTAGATATTCATTAGGAATCTAATTTTCATCTGTGCAGTCTCACCCCCCTGTAAGATGGTTTACTCTTCCACGAAAACAGATCTACTGCTGAAAATGGGGTATACTACACAATCAATGCTATCATGCCATTGCTTTTTGGAGAAATGACTATTATTTGAAGAGCAGCATCTGCTTTTCATGATGTTCTAACTTGTTCAGGAGCCTACTAAGTGGATGTCCCGGAAGGGGCAAGGTAGGTGGACAAGTCCTACAGAATTCAGAGTCATACCCTCAGGTGTTGGGTTTTTTTTCCATTCTCCTCCAACACAGACAGCTGTACGCTGAGCACTACCCACTGGACATTTATGGCAAAGATGTGTTTTACATCCATTTTCACTGGTGCTTAAGCAACCTTGCTTGGCTCCATGGGGGGAACATTCTTTGGCTTAGGACTAAAAGCTTGGGATCTTCCCCTAAAAACACATTTCTGATGGAGACCAGCAGGTCTCTTTTCCAGTAAAGCAGCCAAAATGAAGAGGATTGCATCCAGCCCCTTTTTACCCAACTGTTAGGTGTTTGAACACCTGCCTGAGAGGGTTCAATATTCTGCCTAAAGAGATTAAAACATTACTCTTTCCTCCTCACTGCTTCTTCCATCCAGAGCTGGGAAGGCAGTTTCCCAGCTGAAACTGTCTGTTGTGCACTGAATATTTAAATAGCAATTAAATCAGAGCGAGCAGCAGTCTCTAGCCTAGGTATAAAAATAAGTTCACTTACTTCATATGAAGATGCTACCAGAGCAGCAGCAAGGAATTAGGATCCTCTTCCACACAGGCTGCTCTCAGGAAGAAAGGTAAGCTGAACTCGCATCCCCAGTGACTATTTAAGCCACCGGGCTAATTTACAGGGGGAAAAAAACCTCACATATATAACGCAGATATTGGCTGTGCTTTAGAATCTGATGGCAGT
The DNA here is from genome assembly GCF_000687285.1 of Phaethon lepturus. NCBI lineage: Eukaryota > Metazoa > Chordata > Aves > Phaethontiformes > Phaethontidae > Phaethon > Phaethon lepturus. The sequence continues at coordinate 62,525 of NW_010521084.1, forward strand.
TACTTCTCCACTGAGAAAATAGGCCAAATACAGACATACAGAGTAAGCCTACTGAGGTGACAGGCACTTAACAGAGGCAGAGGAACAACGTTTAGTTACAGGTTTGGGAGAGCTCAGGTGCACATCTGTTACTGAGCTGCCCAGATCTGCCAAGCCAATGGGCTCCTAGGCTCACCCAAGAACAGATTTTGGGAAACATGGTAATAAACACAGTAATCCTACAGACGTCAGCTGCCTTGAGGATTAAAATGAACTCCATAGTTCATCACAGCAATTGTAAAGTTAGCCATATAAACCCCAATTCCCTTTCTGGATCTGACCTTCAGCCTCTGTTGGGTATCTCTGCGTGAACTTGTACCAACACACCAGTAACAGCTTGCCTTGCTTGTCAACACCTTATGCTTGTTGGCAAACAAGAGCAAAGGGTTGCCTGGGAAGGAAAAGAGGAACGAAAACCAAAAGACAACTAACAACCATCTGTGGTCAGAATGAGAGCCCAAAACTTCAAGGCTCTGACAGGGCCTGAGGACGCCATGCTGCAGCAGCACTGCCAGAACCACCAGCAGAGCCGGGATTACTTTTTAGCCTTTCGGTGGGGAAAAGGCAGCTGTAAATGCAAGTCTGCCGCAGGCAGCCAAGGATGTTCAACAGTTTACAACCAACATGACTTCAAACAAGCCCACAAAAGTCACAAGGGTGTCCGCTGAGCCAAAAGACACACCCAGACCAGATCCGGGGGGGATGTCCACTTCCCCCAGGCTGCTCCCAGTTCACAATGCCACAGGGAAACTAAGAGCTAATTAGAAAATTAACTAGCCCATTCGTTCAGGCAGCGCAAGCAGCCGGGAGGGCGGGGAGAGCACCGAGGCCTCACAGCCCTCTCCAAGCAGATGCGGCCCAGCTGGTGAGGCCAGGGGCTCTGCCCTGCCTGGAGGAGGTCAGCTGCCACCGCCTCAGGTGGTGAGGTGCTAACCGCACAGGGAGGTGAGGAGAAGTGCATCTCCAGCCACACATCTCGAGGAGACAGCAAACACCGGTTAGGGACTTAGAGGTGGCTGGGCATGAGACAGGAAGCTTCATCCACAGAATCACGGAATCATTAAGGTTGAAAAAGACCTTTAAGATCATCAAGTCCAACCATCAACCCAACACCACCTTGCCCACTAAACCATGGCCTGAAGTGCCACATCTACACAGTTTTTGAACACCTCCAGTGATGGTGCCGCCACCCCCTCCCTGGGCAGCCTGTTCTGATGCTTGACCACTCTCTCAGTGAAGAAATTTTTCCTAATATCCAATCTAAACCTCCCCTGGCGCAACTTGAGGCCATTTCGTCTCATTCTATCCCTGGTTCCTTGGGAGAAGAGCCCAACAGCCTTGTCGCCACAACCCCCTTTCAGGTAGTTGTAGAGAGCGATAAGGTCTCCCCTCAGCCTCCTCTTCTCCAGTCTAAACAACCCCAGTTCCCTCAGCCGCTCCTCGTAAGACTTGTGCTCCAGACCCCTCGCCAGCTTCGTTGCCCTTCTCTGGACATGCTCCAGCACCTCAACGTCCTTCTCGTAACGAGGGATCCAAAACTGAATGCAGGATTCGAGTTGCGGCCTCGCCAATGCCGAGTACAGGGACACGATCACTTCCCTACTCCTGCTGGCCACGCTATTGCTGATACAGGCCAGGACACCGTTGGCCTTCTCGGCCACCTGGGCACACTGCCGGCTCATGTTCAGCCGGCTGTCAACCAGCACCCCCAGGTCCCTTTCCCCCAGGCAGCTCTCCAGCCACTCCTCCCCAAGCCTGTAGCGTTGCATGGGGCTGTTGTGGCCGAAGTGCAGGACCCTGCACTTGGCCTTATTGAACCTCATACAGTTGGCCTCAGCCCATCGATCCAGCCTGTCCAGATCCCCTTCCAGTTACACCTAAAGGGCTCCTTCACGCCCTGTAACACTCAGCTTCACCTTTACATAAATCCTCGTCATCTGCTGGAGAGGTAACATCCCACAGTCTGTTTCAGATAAAGCAGCTTTGGTGGTAGCAGGTACACACAGATGTAGCGGACACATGAGGTACCCTGTATACAGGCAGAGCACACAGGAAAACAAAATCCCTGATCCCTTCGACCGCTGCGTCACCAGCTTCCTTCGTCCTCAAAGCAAACCATGCATGGTGGGATTTTTCAAAATCACTTAGTACATTGCTTTGACTCTGACGCCACTGAAGCAGCCGATTAAACTCCTGCTGTTTGTAATGAAAGCCCAGTTACATCAACACTGTTTATCCCACCCAGAATTTCCCACTACCTCATTTTATCTGTGAATAATAAACAATTACCAACAGGCTCCCATGTCTCAGTAGGCTGAGATGTGCTGTTGACAAGTTACCCAAACATCCTCCTCTGGAAAGAAGTAAAAGAAATGTCTGGCAGTGGGAATATCCATCTTTTTCTATGAAGGACTCCATGCATCAGCAAAAACGTTCCACTTTTTTTTTTTTTAATAAAATAGTTGGATTATGAGATAGAAAATAGTTTTAAAGATAAAAACTAGTCACGAGCAAACAGTACATGAAAAGAGTCAGTCTCCTCACAAAAATAGTACCAATGCCTCAGTATCACTTAACTGTGATAAAAAGGCTGCAGCCAGCTACAGTTTACCCAGTTCCTCTTCTGAACTGGATTTCATAGGAAGAAAAAATACAAAGCCGACAAAAAAAAAGCCAGTAGGACTTTCCTATACTTTTATCAACTCAGCAAAGCGACAAGGTCATTCTTGCGCACCCTAGAGCATTATGGATTAAATTGTTCCTTCACTAAAGAGCAATTAATACTTGGAGGACAGGTGGACACTACATATCATTCCAGAAAATGTACTCACTCTGGAAGAAAATGAAGAAGCACCTAAACAAGATAGAAAACTTGACAGCATTTTTCCAGCACCGCAAGTAACAAATGTTACTATTAAGAGAGATCAAGGCAAAGCATAATTTTTTTAAAAATAAGGAAAAAAAAGCAGAATTTTTTTCACTCGATGTCACTGGTACTTGTTTTTAAAACATAAAAGTCAACAAGCTAACATCAAAGTAAAAGACACACTAGCTGAAAAATTTATCTGGCTTCAGCATGACTCATGAACCCGTTTCCACTCCTAAATCCCCTGTAAAATGCCTTTTTGCAACCAGCATTTTTGTGGACACATTAAAGGACAAAGACAGTAGAATGCAAGGAACCATCTTCAAATTTCAGGTGCTGATCTCGCAGCAAGGCTTGCCAAGGCAGCAGGCCTTGCTTATCTTTGCAGACAACTACAGATGCTTTAAGTACATGAGGGGGTTTAACTGAATAAAACGTTCCCTATTTTAAACATGCACAGAATTTTGTGACAAAGGGATTGTTCCAGCCCCTGTTTTCCATCCTACACAACAGAAGCCAAAGGATTTTTTCATTCAGAAACTCGGTTGTCCTAAACAGTGTAATGAATGATTTTAAATCCTCAAGGATGATTAATACCTTCATCTGTGAGATCTTTCCATTGGCTAATTAGTGTTAAAACATGTGCCTAAGTCTAGTCTAAATTTGTTTGGAATCAACTTCCAGCCATCTGATACTGACACTTTTTGCTACTTGAAAGAAGGACCCTTTGATTTTTAAATTTGCTTTTCCTTAGAGTTTCATCAGTCCACCATCAATAGCCCCTTTCTGGGCTAAACTCCAAAGATGGAGTTTCTTTAATCTCTCATTAGACGGAAAATCTGTCAGGCCTGAATCACCCTTTTCTCTTGTTTCAGAACTTTTTCTACTATCCAACCTCCTTTTCAATGCATGAGCCTCAGATCTAGCCCAACTATTTTCTCAGTTCTCCTATTAATGTCATAGACAGATACTTGGTGCTATCTTTTTTACACATCCAAGAATCATATTTGTTTTAACCATCATCCAACACCAGGAATTTTCATCCTGTCAGATATCTAAGTTGAACCATAAACGCTTTAAGAAGCCATTGGTTTCAAAAAGTAATCCTCAGATTGTATACAGATGTATAATTCTGAATGCGTCACCTTGCATTTGGCTCTATTAACGTATACATTGTTAAAATGAGACCAGTTGGACAAGTAACCAAGATTTCTCAGATGCTGAGATTTATTACATTTAACCTTCAAATAATACTGATTTTTCTTCCTATCTTGGTATACATCAATAATATCGTGGTAGACCAAGAAGAGTTTTTCACAGTAACCTACTGCAATGCTTACTAGAACAAGTATTCTCATTTATGCTTCCTGCAATCACCTGACTAGTGTATAATCCATCTAGTTAGTTGTCATGTGTGTTACAGATTTTTTTAATCTTGATGTTATTTTGACATGGTTTTTGTCAGCTCTCACAGGAGTCTACCAGCTCAACAAAATTCTTCACGGTCCATCAAAATGAAAGTATTTGCTTAGGCAAGAACTGCCATGTGCATGACTGCCCAGAAGAAAGGAATCCCCTCCATCAAAGGATTATTTCAGTTTAGCCAGAGAATTATTTTTCATGTTTTATTTAATTCATATGAACATTCAGAGCACTTCTACTTTGAAAGATAGGACATAACTGTAGAAATAAGCTGCTGTATCTAGAAAGAAGTGAGTGTCTTTGCTCTGCAGCCATGGATATGATGGATTTTTCCCAGCTGGGAGAACTTAACCTGAGAATCATTTTCTTCAAATATTTATTCATGAGAGATAAAGAGAGTAACAACATTTGAAAGTCCACAGACAAATCTGATGTTCTCCTACAGGTACTGAGTAATTTCCATTTAGCTACTTAATAACTACCAGTGCAAGGTAGTTCATTCGGACCAGCAAATTAAATATATTGGAAGTTTTTCTCACTACAGGACATTCATTTGCTCTCATAAGAGAGCAGAAGTGCTTTGAAGGCAAGCTTTTTAATGCTTGTAAAGCAGTGGTGATGGCAAGCAGAGAGTTCAAATTAATTGCCATCTCCGTAGTTTTATTAGGAGCACATAGGCATAAGGTTGACACTTTCTCAGATAAATATGGCTAGGAAAACGTATAGGATTTCATCAATTTGCAATAATTGGCAATACTCCAAAGAGAAAATAAAATTTATTTCATCCTTGCGACGAAAAAATCTTAAGTTTAAATCTCCACAAAGAAATTGGCTTTCCGGTGTACAGGCAGCTTAGGGTTTGTCAGGATTTATTGAAAAACGGGAGTAGACTAACCACCTCTGGAACGATTGCAACAGTACGGCAATGGCAGTCTAGCTACAACTAGCTACTAACTGCATTTCATAAAGCAAAGCAATAACTTATTACACGTCAGTTACAGACCACTGAGAAGCATACAAGAAAATATTTGACATTCCCAGCGTGTAGGCTTCTGAATGCCCCTGCCACTCTCTCAGTTCTTGAAAGTCTGCAGCAAAAACAGCATTTGATGAAAGCCGGTAGCCTTGCTCTTCACAGAACGGAATTTCTTTGAAAAGTTCTGTAGATTATTAACTTTAACAAAAAAAAAAAATCTAAAGAAAATCTGACATTGCTGCCCTCTGATGGGGATATATACTGGTTGTAGGCTTTCACCCAGACATCTGAACAGGAACCTGTGAATTTTACCTAGTTGAATTGAAATAAGTAGAACTGAACTGTCTTGACCAAGAAAAGGTTCTGGAGCACGTGCATCGGGTTCACACGTCAAGGTTTTGGTAGCAGGGGTGCAGGGGCGGCTTCTGTGAGGAGCTGCCAG
>NW_010521085.1:0-1330 GCF_000687285.1 Phaethon lepturus
TTGTTACCTATACCTATACCTGGTTCTCACAGTCGACAAGGTACCCCCCTGGTACCGAGCTTCAGCATGTAGAGAACTCGTTCTCACTGACACATTTATGTACTTTCTGGAATGTTATTGATTGCATGATTAGTTTAACTTTTAAAGATTTATTTAGCCCAATTACTGTGTGATTATGTTTAACAGCCTACTCTCATAATCCTTAGGCTATACTTGCCTCAGGCTAACATTTCAGCTATGTGTAAATAGTTAATCACAAGAAATGCGTGCGTGTAGAACCAAGAGGCCTCATGAAAATTAAAACAAAGAAGAGTTAAAAGCAAGGACTGAGGGATTAAAGAGAACAGAGAAGATATCTTAACCTTGAGCGTAGAGACAGACTGGCAGGGGAGGTGTTCAAACAAGGATAAGAAAGAACTGCTTCGCTGTACAACAGAAGGGGCAAACATCCGAGGAGAAGAAACTATCCTCAGGAGACTATTGACCATAAAAGGGAAAAAGGAGTAGGGGGCTAACTCCCCAAACGACCACCTGAGACCCCCGCGCATGCGTAGTGTAGTTTTGCAACGCCAGCATTATGTAATTGTAGTAGATAGGCAGGGAGGCGGAGATTTCTCAAAAAATGTAATAAATATGTATAGCTTGTTACAATAAAATAAGTGCTTATGAAATTCAAGACAGACACATTGGGTGGAGTTATCCCCTGTGTCTCCAGTACTGCAATAAAGGATGCCTGCCTTCTAAAACTTCAAACTAAGTGTTAGAGGATTTTCTTGCTGACTTTTTTGGTATCAGCCCTGACCCAGGTGCAGGACCCTGCACTTGGACTTGTTGAAACTCATGAGGTTCACACGGGCCCATTCCTCAAGCCTGTCCAGGTCCCTCTGGACGACATCCCATCCCTCAGGCGTGTCAACCACACCACTCAGCTTGGTGTCGGCTGCAAACTTGCTGAGGGTGTACTCAGTAATTTATTTGCTGTTAAAAGCTTATTAAGAGAATTTAGACAGATGCTTGTACTTTGAGAAAAGAGAAACCTGGTGCATGCTTGCACGTTGGAAAGCCCCTTTCCTCACCAGGCACTGAAGGGCTCAGCTGCTGTTATGGTTTGGAGAGCAAATCTTTTTGGACGTTGCACCTTAGAGTCGCTCTTTGTCCCAGCCTCAGAGGGGATCCGGAGGAGTCCCCAATCAACAGGTCGGTGCACACTGGAGTCCTATATGGTCCCATTCTCTGCTGTCGGCATCGGCAAGATGATCCGGGCAAGGCCTTATTGCAGTCCCACCTGGGTTGCCAAAGCTGTTGTCCCAAATATGGGTTCTTCCACCCA
>NW_010521086.1:0-350 GCF_000687285.1 Phaethon lepturus
AGTTCAAGAGAGACAGGAAACTTTTGGAGAGGGTCCAACAGAGGACTACGAAGATGATTATGGGACTGGAACATCTCTCGTATGAGGAAAGGCTGAGAGACCTGGGGCTGTTTAGTCTGGGGAAGAGAAGGCTGAGAGGGGACCTTATCAATCTCTATAAATATCTGAAGGGTGGCTGTCAGGAGGATGGAGCCAGCCTCTTTTCAGTAGTGCCCAGTGATAGGACGAGGGGCAATGGGCACAAACTGCAGTGCAGGAAGTTCCACCTCAACATGAGGAAAAACTTCTTTACTGTGAGGGTGATGGAGCACTGGAACAGGCTGCCCAGAGCAGTTGTGGAGTCTCCTTTT
>NW_010521086.1:436-1173 GCF_000687285.1 Phaethon lepturus
CATTCTGTGATGCTGTGATTCTTCTGAAGAAAGTGGCTGCTCATGGCTTGGACGGGCATACTCTTCACTGGGTAAAAAAACTGGCTGGATGTCTGGGCCTAAACAGTTGTGGTGAATGGAGTTAAATCCAGTTGGCCAGTCACAAGTGGCATTCCCCAGATCTCGGTATTGGGGCCAGTTCTGTTTACAGTGATCCGGATGAGGGGATCAAGTGCACCCTCAGTATGTTTGCAGATGGCACCAAGTTGGGCAGGAGTGTTGATCTGCTGGTGGGTAGGAAAACTCTAGGGGTCTGGACAGGCTGGATCGATGGGCTGATCCTGAAACCTGGGATGATGATATTTGGGACTCTAATGATGAATTAATAACAGAAGCCTATCAGGCAGTCCCTAGTTACTGTAATTAAGTAGACCTATGCAAACAAGGGCATTGTTCCCCAGAACATGATCACTCAACAGGTCCTTTACTCAGATCAAGATTAAGGCTGTGTGGGAAACTTACAGCCAACACCCTCAGGAAACTGCCTTGCAGTGACTATGGAGGTGCTGGGAAACCAGAGGAGGTGGGATACAGCTGATGGCTCAGCAGAGCAAAGCTCTTGGGGGTTTGAGTCTGTACTGGGTTTGCTTGGCAAGGTTTTGGTAGCGGTGGGGGTTGCAGGGGTGGCTTCTGCAAGAAGTTGCTAGAAGCTTCCACTATGTCCAATAGAGCCAATGCCAGCCGGGCCCCAGACGGAC
>NW_010521086.1:1422-12543 GCF_000687285.1 Phaethon lepturus
TGACCCTGTGGGAAGCCCACGCTGGAGCAGGCTCCTGGCAGGACCTGTGGACCCGTGGAGAGAGGAGCCCACGTTGGAGCATGTTTGCTGGCAGGACTTGTGACCCCACAGGGGATCCATGCTGGAGCAGTCTGTTCCTGAAGGACTGCACCCTGTGGAAGGGACACAGACTGGAGCAGTTCATGCAGAACTGCAGCCTGTGGGAAGGACTCATGTTGGAGGAGTTCGCGGACAACTGTCTCCTATGGGAGGGACCCCACACAGGAGCAGGGGAAGAGTGAGAATCCTTCCCTTGAGGAGGAAGGAGCAGCAGAAAACATGTGATGAACTGATCGCAACCCCCATTCCCCATCCTCCTGTGCCGCTCGGGGGGGAGGTGGTAGAGAAATCGTGAGAAAAGTTGAGCCTGGGAAGAAGGGAGGGCGCGGACAACTGTCTCCTATGGGAGGGACCCCACACAGGAGCAGGGGAAGAGTGAGAATCCTTCCCTTGAGGAGGAAGGAGCAGCAGAAAACATGTGATGAACTGATCGCAACCCCCATTCCCCATCCTCCTGTGCCGCTCGGGGGGGAGGTGGTAGAGAAATCGTGAGAAAAGTTGAGCCTGGGAAGAAGGGAGGGGTGTGGGGAAGATGTTTTAAGATTTGGTCTTATTTCTCATTATCCTCCTCTGATTTTGATTGGCAATAAATTAATTAATTTCCCCAAGTTGAGTCTGTTTTGCCCATGTTGGTAACTGCTGAATGATCTCTCCCTGTCCTTATCTCGATCCATAAGCTTGTTATATTTTCTCTCCCCTGTCCGGCTGAGGAGGGGGAGTGAGAGAGCAGCTTTGGTGGGCACCTGGTGTCTAGCCAAGGTCAACCCACCACAGGGTCCTATGCCACTTGTAAACACTGCCCTATGTAATGGGGGTGGATTTGGGGATCAGCTGATGGAGGGATATGTTAAGGAATGGTCTGATCTTGCTGATCCCAAAAATAAGATATCCCCGTGGAGGGACTGGGAAGAAGGAGGTATTTGGCTGCAGTTGCTTGGGTTGATGGAATATGTTCACAGGCAAGGGCGGACCCCAATAAGTCTGTGGCCACTGATGCCGTGGCCCAATAGCTCTGATGGTTAGACAGAGTTATTAATGTCCTTCTGGTAGCTCAGTGGGTGCCCTGTTGATCAACGAGTGACCTATATTTACTGTACTAGAAAGAGCATTGTTGGTAATGTCTAAAGTCCAGTGGTCTGGTCGACCAAGCATTGGAACAGGTTGCCCAGGGAAGTGGTGGAGTCACCATCACTAGAGGGATTTAAAAGACGTGTAGACATGGCGCTTAGGGACATGGCTTAGTGGGCATGGTGGTATTGGGTTGACGGTTGGACTTGATGATCTCGGAGGTCTTTTCCAACCTTAATGATTCTATGATGCTATGACCTCAGAAAAAACATCAGGAAGATATGGGAATTCTCCATGCCCCTGCCCTATACACTAGGACTTATGGATGGTCCTGAAGGAAAAGGGGGAGAATATGACTGAGTGGAATGAAAAAAAACATTAGATATCTAGCACTGTGAGTCAAGGAATTGCAAGTGCAAGGCAAAGGTCAGAGCTCAGTTAAACCGTTAGCTCCTCCTGCTCTGACCTCCAGGCCACATACTGTTTGGGTAGCTGAATTGAATTTACTGCATTATAGGGACCTCACCACTTGCCTGGTGGCAAATGGGGATAACTGAATCTATTGGACTATCTGGGTACCTCAACAGTATTATGCCCTAGCACATGCTGTCCTCATCACACAAAAAACCCTGAGTTTTGATGTATGCACATCCCTGGTTATAGCAGATTGACCAAATCTTTATATCAAGTAACCTGGAAAGAGTCAGTCTGAACAGGCAGAGGAACAGCAGCAAGCTTTTGAGCAGATCAACCAGGAAATAGCCCATGTGATGGCATTAGGACTTATCTGGGAAGGTAGTGATATAAAACATTTGTAATATACCAGTGCAGGAAAAAACAGCATCATATGAAGCTTGTGGCAATGAGCCCCTTGAGATGGGTGGGTGGCCATTGGGATTCTGGAGCTAGAGTCACAAAGGGGTAGAAAATAATTATATCCCTCTGGAATAAGAAGTCTTGGCTACATATGGAGGTGTTCTGAGTGCCACTGAGGTATTAGGCATAGAGCAGACACTGTGGTTATGCTCCAGACCGCTGGTACTGAATTTTATGTTCAAGGATTCAAAACCCACTGGGGGAAGAGCAACCACTGCTATGTGGCAAAAATGGGTCCTGGCTCTTACCCAGTAGGCACATACTAGTTCAGGCTCCAGACCAGGTTTAGTTCCACTTGTTAGTCAGTGGCCAGCAAATCAACAGTAGAAGGAACACTGAACTCCTTGGACCATTGATGCCCCAGCGTATGATGAATTAAATGCAAAAAATAAATGATGGAGTTCATTTACTGACAGATCCTGTAACATCGCAGCAGGAAATAGGAGATGACAAGCCACTTCCTAGAACCCCTCCACAGGAGAAGCTGCAACTTGCAAAGGGACTGGATGCTCCAATCAGTTTGCAGAGGTAATGGCCTTTGAGGATCACCGTGGAACATACTTGAAGTGTGTGTGTGACTGACCACTAAACCTCTACAATGGACGAAGGCTCAGAGAAGATGGGCAAGGGTGATGTGCCCACGAAGCTCAGAGAATACTGCAAAGAAGCTGACTTTATCTCAATATAAAGGGGACAGGAGGGTGGCCTTTGTTTTAGATAAACAGCTATGTCAGTTGAGCGGATCAACTGGTGGTGTAAATGTTTCTCCCCAGTTAGTAAAGGGGTATGAATGTCTCCCTTAGTTAGCCAGACTGGCATAGAGGGAGTGAATATGTGGCTCATCCCAACGTAAAACATAAAAACTAAACAACTAGCAAAGGAATGTCGAAGAGAGCAACAGGCTTGAGCTGGCTTCAACCCACATATTCCTTCCTGGCGATTGGGGACGCCCATTGTCATGACAGTGCTCATATTACAGAGGCATGTAATGGGAATCACATTGGTATTGTGATTGAACTGTGTACTACAATTGCTATATTTTGCTAAATGTAACTTATGTTTCTATTGTGTTTTCAGTTTTCAGAAGAAGGATCCGGGGAACTACAGGCCTGTCAACCTGACCTCGGGGCCAGGGAAGGTTATAGAGCAGCTCATCTTGAGTGCCATCACACGGCATGTACGGGACAACCAGGTGATCTGGCCCAGCCAGCACGGGTTCATGAAAGGCAGGTCCTACTTGACCAACCTGATCTCCTTCTATGACCAGGTGACCCGCTTAGTGGATGAGGGAAAGGCTGTGGACGTTGTCTACCTGGACTTTAGTAAAGCCTTTGACACCATTTCCCACAACATTCTCCTGAAGAAAGTGGCTGCTCATGGCTTGGACGGGCATACTCTTTGCTAGGTAAAAAACTGGCTGGATGGCCAGGCCCAAAGAGTTGTGTTGAACAGAGTTAAAACCAGCTGGCGGCCAGTCACAAGCAGTGTTGCCCAGGGCTCAGTATTGGGGCCAGTTCTGTTTAATACCTTTATCAATGATCTCGATGAGGGGGTCGAATGAACCTTCAGTAAGTTTGCAGATGACACCAAATTGGGCGGGAGTGTTGATATGCTTGAGGGTAGAAAGGCTTTAGAGCATTTGACAATGTCCTGCATGACATCCTCATCTCTAAATTGGAGAGACATGGGTTTGATGGATGGACCACTCGCTGGATACGGAATTGGCTGTATAATCGCACTCAAAGAGTTGCAGTCAACAGCTCAGTGTCCAAGTGGAGAGCAGTGATGAGTGGCATTCCTCAGGGGTCGGTATTGGGACCGGTGGTGTTTAACATCTTTGTCGGTGACATGGACAGTGGGATTGAGTGCACCCTCAGCAAGTTTGCCAATGACACCAAGCAAGGTGTCAAGGGGGTGTTTTTTAGTCTCTGTGAGCAGTTAACAAGGTGCAACCTTGTGGGAAGGAACAAGATAATCACAAAAGAAACACAACTACTGAACCTTGAGTGAACTATTCTAATTAACATATAATTAAACTATAATTGGCATAATAGAAACCTGCCCCTGGGTGGGAAAAGCCCCGCCTCACAAAAGCCCCTTCCTCACTGAGCATGTGCAGTAAAAAAGAAGGACACTGTGACTTTAAGTGGAGACAAGGCTGGTGAGAACCAATGGGAACAAGGGTGACTGAGCCAACTTTTAAAAAATATTGATAACTGTTGCTTGAAGTGTATAAATATTTTCTGTGTGTTAACCGAGGTGTGCTAGCTTTGTGGACCTACCACCTAGCACCCAACTCTGCGCAGATTTGGAATAAAAGCAAATCTCGGCTCTGTGTGTTTTTCGGCTCTCTGCACACCAGGTGGAAGAACTCATATTTGGGATAACACCATGGTAGAGTTCATAGGGGTTTATGAGGCCTAGCTGATAGTACCTTCTTTTTCTCTTTCTGGATACCATGGTTTCCAGGGTCATTTCAGCACCTGTGCTTGTGTGTAGTGCTGATGTAATCCTCACAAAGACAAGCATGACTCTTCATCCCTTTCTAGCTGCTGGTCTACACAAAACATTAATATCTGCTACAGCTGCAAGTTAGGGGAAGCTGGTCCTTTAATCAAAGCATTAGACTCATTCTTTCATCTCGGAAGCTCTTAGGGTCACATCCTTCACTGAACAGACACCTGAACAAACTTCCACATGAGGGTGCATAATAATGTCAAACTTTGGAACATGTGTGAAACCAACATCCCTCCTGCTCCTCTCATGATTTATTTTAGGGCTGCTAACAAAGATCTCATGGAGGATGTTTTTCAATAAAAGTTGTTTCCTATCTGACTCACTCTCTTCCTCATTAAATAAACATATCAGCAGTCACAAAGTGAAGTGTTGATGGCCCCTTCATGTTCTGTAAACTGCTTGTGAATCTAGCAATCTTAACTTTTACAAGTTTGAAAATACCTGGGGAGACATGTTTTCTTTTGTGAACAAGTGTTGAATGAACTTGAAATAAGTTTTCAACTGAAAACTGAAATTTCAGAAGGAAAAAGGTAAACATAGCAGCATGCTTTTAGTTATAAGTACATAGAAACTTGGCAGCCTGCAGTCAGCATCAGGAGGTTGGATGACCCCTGGAACCTGATGATTAGGTATGACAAGGCTCACTGCAGTTGTTAGTTCAAATCAAGCTCCTTTTACTGTTGAACAAAAATTGCAAACATATTGCCTTCGATTGATGAAGTCACGCACTATGGAGCAGACTGTGAGAATACATGGAGTATTCCAGTCAGGACCAGATATTTGCACTAAAATTATTTTAATATTAAAGGCAAAAAAAACCCCAAACAAACACAAAACCACCTCCCTTCCAGTCCAATTCACCAAGAACTACCTTTCTTTATCCCTACTCACCTAACCATCTGAACAATAAACACATGAATAAGACTTACTGAACTCGGTGGGATTATTCATAGATGTGAATTCAGGCACAAATATAAAGTACACAGTTGGAATGGTGATTTGGAGGTAAGGAATGGAACTACCCTGGCTTCAGAGTTGCAGACCAAAGTGATGGCAAAAGGGTCAACTCTCACAAACAGGAGGGAAGGAATGCTTTGTAAGCACTGGGCAGACAGTGGGCAGAAAATAGCCACAAAATAAGCTTGGCCACTGAACTATATCCCTCACTAGTATAATGTGGAGCAGCAAAGGTGAACATGGGTTACCAACACAGAATAATCTGACAGCCCACTAAAATACTCCACTTATGTATTTTTCTAAGCCATCATAGATGTTATCTGCACAGTCACAGATGTTACCAGTATTTTCTCATAACATCTTTTTTGTAGCATGATTTGGTTATCTGTCCTGGTTTCAGCCAGGGTAGAGTTAATTTTCTTCACAGAAGCTAGTGTGAGGCTATGTTTTGGATTTGGGATGAGAAAATGTTGATAACATGCTGATGTTTTGAGTTGTTGCTAAGTAGTCAAGGACAGTCCAGCTTCTCGTGCTGGTCTGCTAGCAAGAAGGCTAAGGGTGCACGGGAAGCTGGGAGGGGACACAGCCGGGACAGCTAACCCAGGCTGACCAAAGAGATATTCCCTACCATATGACATCATGCTCAGTATATAAAGCTGGGACGAAGAAGAAGGAAGGGGTGGAGGGACGTTCAGGGTTATGGCGTCTGTCTTCCCAAGAAACCATTATGCGTGATGCAGCCCTGCTTCCCTGGAGATGGCTGAACACCTGCCTGCCCGCCCATGGGGAGCGGTGAATGGATTCCTTGCTTTGCTTTGCTTGTGTGCGTGGCTTTTGCTTTACTTATTAAACTGTCTTTATCTCAAACCATGAGTTTCCTCACTTTTATTCTTCCAATTCTCTCCCCCGTCCCACTGTGGGGGAGTGAGCGAGCGGCTGCGTGGTGCTTATTTGCCGGCTGGGGGTAAACCACAAACTTATCTTAATCAGAAATCTTGTCATAAGCATTAGAAACATAAAATTCCTCCAGGAACTGTCATGACAAAAGCTCCATTTTGCACATACTGACAAGCTTCCATGACTTAAGGAATCTGCTGTTGAGTCAATAGTTTTGCTTGATGGAACTGGCAGGGTCCATTACAGTATCCACCATAAAAGAAAAAGCAACTATACTGACCTCTCTCTTCAGTCCTGTGTCTTAACTCTTTTTCTTCCTCATCACTGCTGGAACTCTCTGTTTTTCCCTTCATTTGTTCCAGCTGATCCAAGTTAACCCGTCCAACGAGCTCAAAATTACGACTCACCTTAAAAGAAATGGTTTTGTCAACAATAAACACCATCATCAACTATTGAAAAAAACAACCCACCAACAAAGCTATAGGCTGAAATGGGAAATTTATCAGGCACCTAGTCAAATTAATACTTGTTTCCCTTCAAACACAATTACATTCACTGTTAATGATTCTTCTTTCCTTTTTTATACTCAATTTCTCCATTTTGCTTCTCAAAATGATCCTATTATTTGAGAAGCTTCCCTCATTTTGAGGTATTGAAAATAAAAAATCCAAGCAATGCTAAGCACTTTGTTGTATCCCCCCTTTCACAGGCATGTAAAACTGATAGGATCAAGCATCACTATTGTACACCATCACTGCAGAAAAATCCTTTATAAATGCTTTATTCAGTTTCATATGTGAAAAAATGGGACCTCAGTGACCAGTTTGACAGACAGAGACCAAGTTATCGACTGTTATTATGGACATTTTTCTGGGTGGGGGGCATGGAATGGGGAAATAGCTGCCCTGGTGTGTGTTCTCCATGGACTGGAGTCCCTTTGAGAGTATCTGCTCCACCATGGGGTACCTCCTACTCCTCTGTTGCTTCCCCCGATTCCTTCCTCCTCTCAGTTTCCTCGTTCTCTCTGCATTCTCACCTACTCTCTCTGTCATTTTCTGCTCTTTTAAAAATATGTTTTCACAGAGGTGCCACCAGCTTCACTCATGGGCTCAGCTTTGGCCAGTGGTGGGTCCATTACTGAGCTGGCTGGAACCACCTCTGTCTGGCACAGGGCAGCCCCTGAACAGAGGTCACCCCTCTCTCTGCTACAGAAACCTTGCCATTTCCACCCAATACAAGCATATAACTTAAGACAGTACATATTGTGAGAAGAGATCAGGAGCTGACCTGTGCCAGACCGAGCCAATTCTAGCCAGATCCACAATGGACCCAACAGATGGCTAAAGCTGAGCCAATCAGTGAAGCCAGTGGTGCCTCTATGATAACATATTTAAGAAAGGGTCAAACACTGCATGGCAGTGTGAGGAATAAGGAAAAAAAAAGTGTGAGAAACAACTCTGCAGACACCAAGGACAGATAAGAAGGAGGGGGAGGAGGGAGGTGCTCCAGGCACCAGAGCAGAGATTCCCCTGCAGCTGGTGGAGAGGACTACACCAGATCAGGTGGATATTCCCTGAAGGAACTGCGGCCCATGGAGACCCCATGCAAGAAAGCAGGTTCTCCTGACGGGAACTGCAACCTGTGGAGAGGACACATGCTGGAGCAGTTTGTGAAGGACTGTGTACCCTGTGGGAAGGACCTTACCATTGTTGAGCTGAGGAAAAGTGTGAGGAGGAAGGAGGGGCAGAGAGGAACTGTTATGAAATGACTGCAACCCCCATTCCCCATATCCCCTGTGCCACTCAGGGTAGGAGGAGAAGGTAGAGGAGTTGGGAAGGAAGTTGAGCTTGGGTAAAATAGTCTGGGGTGTGTGGGGGGAAGGCATTTAAGGTTTTTTTGTCTTTGTTTCTCACCATCCAATTCTATTTTAATTGTCAATAAATTAACTTAATTTTCCCCAAGTCAAGTCTGTTTTGCCCCTGACAGTAATTGGTAAGTGATCTCCCTGTCTTTATCTTGACCCATGAGCTTTTTAATCATATTTTCTCCTTGTACTGGTTTTGTCTGGGACAGAATCAATTTTCTTCATAGTAGGTTGTATGGGGCTATGTTTTGGATTTATGCTGAAAACAGTGTTGATAACACAGGGGTGTTTTAATTATTGCTTGAGCAATGCTTACACAGAGTCAAGGCCTTCTCTGCTTCTCATGCTAACTCTCCAGCGAGTAGGCTAAGGGTGCACAAGAAGTTGGAAGGGACACAGCTGGGACAGTTGATCCCAACTGACCAAAGGGATATTCCATACCATGACATCATGCTCAGCGTATAAAGCTGGGGGAAGAAGAAGGAAAGGGGAGGGACACTCAGAGTTATGGCACTTGTCCTCCCAAGCAACCATTACGCATGATGGAGCCCTGCTTTCTGGGAAGTAGTGAATGAATTCCTTGTTTTGCTTTGCTTGCGTGCGTGGCTTTTGCTTTCCCTATTAAACTGTCTTTATCTCAACCCACGAGTTTTCTCACTTTTACCCTTCTGATTCTTCCCCCCATCCCACTGTGGGGGAGTGAGTGAGCGGCTGTGTGGTGCTTAGTTGCTGGCTGGGGTTAACCCACAACACCCCCCCTGTCCTGTTTGAGGGGGGGAGAGAGTGACTCTCCCTGCCAGCCAAGCTCAACCCACCACACAGTGGCATATCAGCAAATAGCAAGCTACCCTAAATACAGCAGTGTGTTAGTATCATGTTCCTAGAACTGACAGCTGTGTTGAGGTGCTCTGACTTAACAAGTTACCTATTAAAGCAACCACATGCATGGCACTTGCTGTGACTCAGCTCATGTACAGAAACTCTTTAAGATGCAGTAAGCCAATCATGTACCTCAACCCAGAGAGTGGGCACAAATTAGCCAGATAACATTTAGAAATGGTTAAAGAAAGATAGGGGGTAAATAACCCTTACTACTGTGAGTAATCACTTCAGGTTTTTATTGAAGGGAGACCCAAGTAGAGGGAAAGTCTTCCCAGCCTGATGCACTCAGAGGGGTGGGGAATAGTGCTTCTTGGATCTCCTAGGACCCTTGCTGTGGTCACTGGGAGATGTACAACGTCTCAGCTAGCAGTTAAACTGTAGAAAGATTTTCAAGTAGCGATAAGGAGCAATAAAGGGAGACAAGTATACTAAGCCAACATAAGTTCACAGTGTTCATTTTTAAAATGCAATCAGTTTTGCTGGTACTTTTGACACTCATTTTGTCAATTTTGGGGGAGGGGGCTGAAATGTTTTTCAGTCAACAAAGAATAAACAAGGTTTTAGTGAGAATCAGGCAGATCAGCTCCTGATAGTTGGATTCAATGAGTTCCCTCCCCACAAACTGACAAAAAAAAATACTCTGTAAACATGCCTCAGTTCTAGAATTTTGCTACTCTCACAGCAACACAGCTGAGAACTACAGAAATCCAAAGCAGACAGAAGTCTGTGGAAAAATTTCGAGTGACTTCTCCAAGTATGGATCAGGTCTGCACTCAGAAGGTTCCACACAAACACCAAAGCAGCCTTAACTTAAGCAGTAAGTATAACAAGCTTCTATCTTTCCCTTGTTAAACGTAAACTGGAATGTACTGTCTTGTGTTATTAAAATATGTCACTTTGCACAAGTTGCCAGAGCAATCTTATGCTTTGGAACCTCCTGTGTCTTAGAGTGTCTGAATAACACAGCCTTAATGTTGTTTCATAAATTAAAAAAAAATTCTCATAATATGTACAAATGCTTTTTCCAGATAATCATACTCTACATTCAATAGTTGGTGAATTCTGGTCAATCTCAACAGCTTTAGAAACCCACAATCTTGAATTTCTGAAAAAAATACAGAACTTGAGAGAAATTGAAGTCCAGCACAGGAGCCTTCTCCAAATTTTGGAAAAAAAATGTGGGCTGGCTA
Source organism: Phaethon lepturus (assembly GCF_000687285.1). Taxonomy (NCBI): domain Eukaryota; kingdom Metazoa; phylum Chordata; class Aves; order Phaethontiformes; family Phaethontidae; genus Phaethon; species Phaethon lepturus. The sequence goes on from NW_010521086.1 coordinate 11,773, forward strand.
TTCAGAGTGGATATGCAAATAAACTAGATATAGCATTTGCAAGAAGTAGATTGCTACAAATTAAATCCCTTTGGATGTTACCTTGTGCTCATCTCGAAGATGAGTGTCCAGCTCCTCTGTGTGTTTGGTCTCATAGTAGCAGAGTTGACATTTGTAAGGTTTAAGTTCATTGTGCTTCTCTATGTGTTGCTGCAAACTGTCATCACTGGAGCAGGTAAAGGTACACTTATCACAGCGGAAAACAACTCCCTGCAAGTATTTTGACAGTTTGGAACGGCAAACTTCAATGGGAACAACCCGCTCTTCTGTTGGGAGAGGGGAATGTTTATTAAGTTTTAAGAAATAAAAAACATTAGGCAATGTGTCAGCAAGTTGCAACATACCACCCATGCAAGAAACAGGATCTGCTATTTGTGTATGCAATCCATCTACCAAGCTAAAACTGTACCAACAAAGAAATACAAGAAAATTCCCTTTCTATACAGACAGAGTTAATCCTACATGACTACAAATGTAGGTGCCCTTGCAAATGTAACCACTCATTAGGGGAACAGGATGGGAAGAAGAGATTTGGGGCAGATGAGAGTGTTGGGGCAGATTTGTGAGACAGAGTAGCAGAACCCAGGAATATAAAAGCAGACATAAATCAGTCAGACCAAGCTCTATTCTGGTTCAATACATGACAGAAGCCGGTAAAAGATGATAGAACTATAATAAACAGGGAGCATGTAGGGTGATTAAGGGGATCGAGTGCTCCCTCAATAAGTTTGC
>NW_010521087.1:0-5691 GCF_000687285.1 Phaethon lepturus
ACCTAGTGATTCTGTGATTCTGTGAAAAACTCTCATTGCTTCTGATAATTTCTGTAAGGAGTCCATAAACAGGTAAAATGTTATAAAAGGCAGTGAAACAGGAGAAAATATTTTATATGTATATCAGAAATATGCATGTGCATGTTTCTGTGTGCATAGGTGCATATGCAGAATATCTGAAGTATTGGCTCTTCGGAGGTATAACATCCCAACACTGCACAGAAAATCTGAAACATAGGGCTATCTTATTAAATATTAGTGCTTCCACAAATTCAGCTCAGTAGATAGGTGAATATTTTATGTCAGTACATATGTCAGTGTATGCGCACAGATGTACTTACGCACTCGCACCCATGCATCCACACATTATGTCTAAAGGTACCTTATACATATGTAATAAAGTATGTTACATATACAGTGTAGTATTATTTTAAATATTACTGACCTTCTCATTTAGACATCCAGTCACACTTTGACCATCACTGCAGATAAAGAACACTTTGGTGAATTTTTTTAAGGTACTTCCCAACCCCAAGTGTGGGTTTTTTTTTAATTTTAAAACTAACAATTTTATCCATGATACTGTTTTGTTGACATATTCCATCTATCATTCCACTGCCAGTTTACCTAGCTTTGTTAAGTCCCTTTGTTAGGTGTTTTTCACACTCTAGTGCACTTCAGGTGAGCTCTTCTGTCATTTGAAATGTATTTGACAGAATTCATAGTGCAGCTCTGCAGTCACCTCTTGACTGGCCTTTTGCTAGCATGGCACCTGGGTATTTACTTATATTCCTTGCTTTTTTATAGATTGCCATTCTATCATCATACTTCTCTCACCTTGTGATTACTTAATTTCTTTAACAGCCCCCACTTCAGGAATTTTGGCAAAAGCAGTTTTTAAAAGTCCAGATAAACTATTTCAGATTATTTTACTTTTGACATTACTATGCTAACATGTACAATAAATTGTCAGTAGATTGAAAACACCACTTTCTTTTACAGCATCTATGTTGATTTGTATTACATATGTTCATCTTCCTATTGGTTTCTAATTACTTCCTGTAATTATTATTCCATCCTGTTACTTAATACTGATGCTGGAAAAACTTGTTTATAATTTCCACAGTTCCCACAGAGCCTTTGTCAGAGATAGGGCTGAAATTTGCTATTTGTTGTTAACACTTGTATTTTGTTAACACAACCATTTCATTCTTGTGTTTCCACAGAATACTCGGTGGAGTAGCAGACAAGTTTTCTTTTAGATACGTTACTGCTTAATATAGCAGCTTGTTCTAACATCTCTTCTTTCGACACCTCAGTCTCACAAGGTTTCTGCTTTATTAGCTGGAAAACAGCTATTTCCAATGTTTTCTGTAGTCAAAATGAATACAAGAAAATAATTCAATTTAAAGACTTCATCTATCATCTCCTTTACATTTTTTAAGGCACATGGATCACAGAGAGGCAGCATGAGAAAATATGATCCTAACCAAATACCCATAGGCATGTGTAGGGGGAGAGGGAAGGGAGAAGGCTAGTTCAAATCCCTGATCTGTGCCCTTGATCCAAGGACCAAATGGTCCTGAAGCACACAAATCAAGCAGTGTCTTTGGCTTTTGACAACACCACACAATAAAATTAACACATTAGTTATCCTCATTGAAGAACATTGTATGTAGACAAGCCCTTACTCATTTTCTCTATTTCTATATACTTAAATGCTTATTACTTTCCTTGACGACTAAGAATACCCCCATCTTAGAGTAACCTTTAGGCTCTCATCAAGATGCTTTCCTGAGAGATGTAGGCTTGAGGATCCTCAAACTTAAAAAAGAAGCCTGGGGAATGGGCAGATAGAGAGGCAAAAAAGGGATGGCACATAGGTTTTCCTGCTCCGAGTAAGCACTCCTGTTCCTTCAGGCATGTTTTTCTGTAACCAAATGCATTAGACAAGAGCTGAAAATTGCTTCTGAATCCAGCAACAGAATCAGGTGCCCAGGATATTTCTGTTAAGACTGAGGCAGTCTTAGGCATGTAAATAAGCAAATCTGGAACAGTCCCTAAACAAATACATAGACTCAGGTAAAGTTTTCTACTAATACTACGTAGCAGATAAACCAGAGGTTAACAATTGCACTCTATGATTTTAAAGGTCCTTTGCAACCTAAATGATTCTATACTAGTTGCTACCTGGACAGCTCTGGCCTTTATGGGTTCTGTTCTCTGGTGTTAATTCTCATCACACATTGTAGGAAGAGCAGACATATCTCCTAAAGGAAACTCCTACTGGGTGGAAGAACACCTTGTATATCCTCCTGGTGAGTGCAGACTGAACTATTTATTACTACTTAGGCATATAGGCTACATCCAACTATGTGTCTTTATCTCTCTCCTTTCACTTCTGCAAAGTCCTAGCAAGATCCCACACTAAACATGCCAATGATTTTCTTAAGGCAATAACACCTTTGCTAACTTGGAAGCTGTTTTTCTGGGTTTTTTTCCTCTTCCTTCACCTTATAGCATTAGCTCCATTGCTAACTTGGAAAAGTGTGTGCCTAATAAAGCAATTTTGTAAACTTCCAGTGCAATTGCTAAACTAGAGAGTTTCTTCATGTCCACAGGTGAGCACCTCAGTGCTGCAGCTGGTGAACGATATAAGCATGGGGAGGAAGAGTCAGCCTAAAGCACTGAGGAAGATTTTCCCAATCAGGGGAGGAGAGGAAGCTAATCCTCTGGATGGAGGAGGGCCAGCAAGAGCTTCTGTAGAGGTAGTGGAGCAAGAAAGGAAACCCCTTGGCCCAGGACTAGCCTAGAAGTGAGTAAGGGAAAGTTCATTCTAGCTGGACTGCACTACTTGTTAAAAGATTAAAATAGCAAGGATCCCTTAAACCCTGCAATCTTTTACTTAGTCAGCCCTTCTGTGGTCTTGAGGGAAGCAGGATGCAAAAAGACTAGCAAATGTAAGGCCTTTCTATTGAACTCTCAGCTGTCAACAGGAGTTGACAGCTATTTTGGTCTGTAGGGAATGAGGAATTTGGTCAGTTGTTCTTCCATGTCCTCTTTCTTGGAAACTTTTAAACAAAAATGAGCAAAAACTCATTAAGAAAGTCAATTAATCAAAGCAAGACAAAGGAAAAGCTCCATCGAATTGTGCTAGACTGAGGACTGGCATGTTTGCATGAATATTCATAGCAAACTCTTCTGCTACCTCAGCCTGACAACCTCTGTTTATTCAAAAATGAGGTTACAAGCCACTGGATAAACTAATCAAAGGACTTGCTCTATAGCTTTGTCATATATTGTTCCTGAAGTTGGACATTTACTCTATCCCCTGGAGTCGTTTCATACTGAAATGGAGTTCTAGTCTAGAATTTCATTAGATTCATAAGCAATATAGGCTGAAATAAATGAATAAAGGCAGAAAGGTATTGAATTTTTTTCAGGCAACTTTCCGATTGGCATGTTTTTCATTTCTGTTGAGGATTCAAATGTTGCTTGTGTTTTACCAATCCAAAATGTGAATCTATACACATTTTTATCCATTTCATGGAGCAATGACTCTAGAAAGTTGCCTATATACATAAGATGACATAAGGTAATAAAGGGAAAGTGTCATAGTCACTCTTAATTTCACAGAGCAACTATAGCAGCAGGAAATGCAGTTACCAGCAAATAACACAGTGGCCCGAAGGTGAACATATGGTATTTGTCATACTGCTCAGCTGTGAAATTTGCCAATATGGCCATAGGAGGGAAAAAAAAACAAAAGAAACTATTTCATTTCAGTGGAGTGTATTACTGGTTCGATGTAAGTAAACCCTGTTATCAAAGGCTGGAAATTAAATTAAAAGACAAGAGTAGCAAATTCTGAAATATTTACAATGAAAAAATTATCTCCCTGAATTGCTGGAGACCATGTGATCTCTCACTTTAATCAATTGAAATAATTGAAATTCAGAATGTTTAATTATACCCCAGTTCAGCAAATAATAATCTTTATCTCATTGTACTCATAGGAAAGTTCATGTGGGTGAGCATATGGATCTTAAAGATGATTAAATTAGTGACTAATTTACTGCAAAAAGAGAAGAAAACAGACATATAAATAAAAGTTGGAACAGAAAAATGTCTTTTCTCTTACAGATAGCATATGACTAAAAATAGGATATACACAAAATTTAGTATTTTTGATAAACATAGTAAGGCTCATATTTAAGATATAATATTCCCTTACACCTTAGCACAACTGGGACCTGATTAGATAAGGATGGTGGATCTTGACTCTTCTGCTAATGAGGTGAGGTCTATGGCTAGCAGACTGGTGGTTTGCTTAGAAGAAAGTAATTCCACTTATTGTGAAACTTTGGATGGGCCAGCTGCTGTCTTTGATCTTTGGAGACAATACCACAAGTATAATAATGCACCTTTCTTGTAAGGAAGGAATCTTCCTTTTCAGAACACATAGAAGCGGCTGTGGCCAAGACACTGAAGAAGATATGCCAGGGTCCAAAAGCCTTATTTATGTGGGTAAACAAAGGATCAAGTTTTCTGAAGTGCTCAGCTGGCAATAATTTCCCTTCAAGACACAGATGACAAGAGCTCAGCACTTTCAGAAAGAGGTTACTTAAGCATGCATGTTGGAAAGTTTGCCTCAAGTGCATGAGATTGCAAAGATGAACTGTCTTGTTTCCTTAAACCAAAGTCAGAGTGAAAATAAAGCTGACTGAAACGATGGTTAGCTGATTAATTTGTATAATTTGCTGCCACAAAGGCCGAGTACAATGTGCTGTATGTGCAAAGTTGTCTTGATTCAAAAACACTTAGTGATTATCATAGGATGATGGATAATTCTGGCTGGGAGGGATCTCAGAAGGCTTCTAGTCCACCTCCCGCCTAAAGCATAGTCTGCCCTGGGGTCAGACCAGGCTGCTCAGGTCTTGGACCAGTTGGGGCTTGACACCCTCAAGGATGGAGATGGCACAGCCTCTTGGGATGACCTGCTCCACTGCCTCCCTCATGGAGAGACAGTTTCTGCCTATACCCAGACTGAACCTCTCTCATTTCAACTTGCGCATGTTGTCTTCTGGTCGTCCAACCCTGCAATGCCGTGATGAGCCCAGCTTCATCTCCTCCATAACCTCCTTGTAGGTACTGGGAGGCAGCTGTCAGGTGCCCCCAAAGCCATCCTCATTTCTCAAAGTGGGTCTCACAGTCATAAAAGCCAAATCTGTCACTGACAACAGCCATGCAGCCACCTCAAGCCCCTTCCCTTCAGTGTCAGGATCCAAGAGAAGAGCACCTGGCCGTGGCAGAGGTGCCTGTGTGGGGTGATGGTCCGAGGGCCTGCTCAAGCCCCCAGCAGTGGGCCAGGCTGGGAGACAGGGGCCTGCGCCCCTGTGGAAGGGGTGTCTCCCTCAGCCATCCCCCGCTGCTTCCTCCTGGTGCTGCCGTGGGTCTGGCATGCCTCACAAGGCATGGCTTTCTGCCCCCGCCTGCCAAGGGGCACCCAGCCTCCTTGCAGGCCCATGGGCAGGGGAGCCAGCCCCCTGCCATTGCTGGGAGTCAGAAGCCTCCAGCCATTCCTGCCATGGGAGCCCCCATGTGCCCCAGAGCCTCCGCCTGGGCCTTCCTCTCTGTCAGGGGCTCCGGGAGGGGCCCCCCAACCTCTCCTTCACCCCTCCCTGGGGCCAG
>NW_010521087.1:5722-42884 GCF_000687285.1 Phaethon lepturus
CACTTCCGCCCTGCAGCCTCTCCGCAGCGGCAGGCGCAGCCATTGCCCACGCTACCTCTGCCTCTGGGGACACCTCGGAGGCAACAGGCAGCTGGGCAGACATGGCTGGGCCGCGGTCGGAGGTGTCCCCTCGCCCCCGGCATGGCCCTTTTCCCCAGCGGCCTCGCAGCACGACTGGCTCAGCCGGCACCGCCCTCGCAGCAAAGTTTTAAACCGGTTTGGCTAAACCTGCTAATTTTAGGTATGAACTCTAGTCAACTGGTTTAAATTCAGCTTGCAGTGACTCAGCTGGCATTCATAAACACTAGCGTAACAAAAAAATAATTTTAAATCTGTCGTCTTGTGTACAATTGCATCAGTTTAACCAGAGCGGCTTGCAGGCAGATTTAAGCTAAGCTGGTGCTGCTTGGTTGCAGAAGACCCAGGGTCTGGAAAAGCTGATGTGCTGATACAAGTAAGACCGTCAGTTGTAATTATAAAATACTTCAGCTCAGGTATGTTTTTTGCTGCAGGGTATAAACTAATCACCTACTGCTGTACCAAAGAAGCCTTTCTTCCTTCAGGTGCTCTCGGCGGAGCAAGCAAATGCCTTCCTCCAAAACACCTGCTGTCATCCGGGGCCTCGGAAAGGCTTGTCAGCTGGGCAGACCGCTACCTGCTTCCATAAAATAACTAAAATTCTCAAGTAAACCATGGTGATGTTATCATCAAATTGGGACCGAATCCAAGCTAATAGAGAGCATGGAACAAGCGGTCCCCTTCCGCCGGATCAGATGCCTTTCTTGGCATTAATTGGGAGTGCGTCAGCAGGGGAGGTAACTCTGTTAGCTAAATGAATAACGTTACTGAAGTTTCTCAGGTTGTGTGTGCCAAATCTGTGTTTAATCGGCCTGACTTGGAAAAGCTATAAAGGATCATTTTATTAATCTCTAAGGTCAGGATTTTAGCAAGGATTGTGAATTATTGAAGAAACTGGCTGATAATTGGGGCAGGAGGTAGAGTCATGCTCAGCTTTGAAATCAGAGCATCAGCAAAACTTTTCTTGAGACCTCTTACTGGATTCAAAGGGGCTGAGACATGCATTTAGACTTGAGAACTGCATTTTCTGTTGAATGATTTAAAATACGGCAGTAAAATCCATCTGTATCCAGCATGGTTTAGGGTTTGCTGAACTAAATTGTCCATGTTACTTTCGTTGCTTAAGAGAGACGGGTACACCACTGTAACCAGAGATTTAATGTTTCCTGACTTCCATTAAATGAAAATCATCAAACATGAAGCCGTACCAACTTGAACAGTTGTACTGAGCTATAAAACATGACTTGGAGAGTTTGGCCTGAGAACACCTCAGGGACGCCGGCAGAGAAGTGAGAGTGGATGAGGTTAACTTTCAGCAGCATGAGTGACCTCCTTTCTGCATTGCCACGAGCTTCCTTCTCCCCATGAGGATGAGCTGTCTATCCTGCACTTGGTTCTTCTGGGCAGGAGGCAAGCCACAAGACTTCTTGACCTTTTTCACTAGCTGCTAGCCTCATCTCTTAGCATCTCTTTCCCAGGCTGCATGACTAACAAGGAAGTTACTCTAGGCAGTCTCCATTACGAACAATGCAAGCACATTCCCTTTCCACTTCTCTAAGGAGCAGAAGTTGACTCCTCCATCCAACTCTGAACAGATGGGAAGATGTGCATCATACACCACAGATGCAACAGAGTGATGGAAGGAAGCAACATCCCCTGAAGAACTGGTCTAGCACAAACTGGTTGGGGTGAAATTTCTATGGCTTAAAGCAGATCTTAGTGCCAAGGTATTGTTGTGAACTCACTTCTCCTTCATGGAGACATACACTGGGATAGCTCACCTTCCCAATGGGGAGAGATATTCACTGAAGCTCTACTCATTGCAGCAATATAGCTATGGCTGACTGGTCCTCTCTCAGCATAACCCAGGCATTTAACTAAAACATTGTAACATCAATCACCTGTTGTCACTAAAATCCAGGATCATTTAAGAAGATGAAAGTGTTAACATCTGAAGTGTTACAAGATTTCTTTCCTCCCCCTGTCTCTGCACCCCCCATAGTTGAAATTGCACCCAATTGTATGTGAGGGGAAAAAAATTCTATTCCTATAGTGCTTGCTGACCTAAGGTCAGTGTTATCTTATTGGAAGTGAAAGCATGCATCCAGATTTCGTTTTCTTTTAATAAGAAGAGTGGAACACTTGCTATGTACTTTCCTCTAGTCACGAATTATATTGCACGGAAGGGATATATATCCCCTAATAAACTCCTTTTCCATTTTTCCATTGCCTTTACTTTCTCAGTATTAGCCTTTGAAAACCACTTTAATAGTTCTCCAAATGAGAATGATCTTTTTTTTCCCCATCGCTTTAAGCTCTTTCCTGTATATAAATTGAGATGTTGGAAAGGCAATATGCTTTCAGATTATTAGAAAATAGTTATGTTATTGTTTTTGCAAAGACCGGCAGCCACATGACGTTATTAAATGTATTTCTGAATATATTTAATATTCAATTACAAGTCAGAAGAGATGGCTCAAAACAAATCTCAGGCTGGGTAGAATCCTTTGGGAAATGCCATCTCAGACTGAAGATTTTTATCCATGAGGGCAATAAGCCATTGGAATATGATCCCAAAGGACATGAGCAGCATTCTACTGTCCAGAGACTCTAAATCTAAATTGGAAACAAAACCCTAGCCACTCACTTCGGTGGGCATAAGATTTCACTCTGAATATTTTCTTAACACAGTATCTAAGGTGCTTGAACTTGTCATGGTTTTCATGAAAAGCCTGTAATGTTTTAGGGACAATTTTGTGCAGGTGGAGTAGGTGTTTCTAATGGATGGAGTAGAGGATTTAAAACCTCTAAAGGATTCTATGAGTTTTTCCACTTAATCTTCTAAAATATCTGTGTTTTCTAGCTGGGGATCACAGTATGCTGTACAGCTATTGATGAAGTAAGTTTTAGCAGTCCTGTGAGATGAGTAACCATGTACTTGCTACAAATGCAGAAACTGAGGCACACAATGTTGAAGTAACTTTCCAAGAGCCACAGAAAGGAATAAAAATATCATCATCCTGTGATCCCTCTGCACCACTTGCAGCCTGACCTGACACCTGATTCTTCAGAAGTGATACCTACCTTCCAAGCCACTGGCGAGATACGCCCTGTGAGCTACACACGAGGAAAAGTAAGCTATGGCAGGATGTGGGGAAGGGGATACTATGCTTCAGCTGATGTGCAGTCATCTGCCCACTGTTCTCAAGGCTACCAAGCCATTATTAGGCCAGATGGTGGGAAAAGGGATAAAAATCACATTAGAAGAAGCAGTTACTTTGAAAAGTAGAGGCTAAGTAAGAACAGGCTGGAAAGGACAATATTTGACAATAGTCTTTGAACAAGATTTCACAATTCTAGAAAGGCAATAATACAGTAATGTAATTATGTGAGAAAGATTGACAGGGTGTCATTTTCTATCCCATGTAGTTGAGAGAGAAAGAAAGATAGCAAGCATTTTGACAAGAAACATGTGGAAACTTTTTGTTGATTTATCTCTGATGATTTCTGGTCACTAATATTTTAAAACAGCAACAACAAAAAGATGTGTTTAGCTTTATACATGTATAATTGGTCATAGTTGCTCTTGATTTTGTTCATCAGCACTTAAATTTCCAGTGAAAATTAATTTCCTAGCAATACACTTGTCCTGAAGTTCAATGGTCATAAACAGGGTTTACTCAGCAGCTGACCCGTACAATCTCCTTGCTAAGAAATTACAGGTTGGAATGATATCCTGTGCTGTTGGTTTTTATGATGTCCCTGACCATGGCTCTGAAAGGTTTTAAAAATTCATTTACAATTCAGGAATGAGTCACCATAGTCCTTCATTATATATGGAGAAGTCTAATGACTTCCACTGGGATGATACCACGTTCCACTAGAAGGACTGTAAAATCTGTTTCTGCTTATGACACTTCTGGTTTTTAACTCCTTCCTCTGACTTTCTTGCCTTGAAGAAAACAAAAAATTCCTGAGAGACACTTAAGCATTTTTTGTATCCATAGCAGCCAAAGGAAATCCATTTGTCCAAAATACTTTCTGGGAAAAGACATTTTCAAGCTGTAGGGGAAAACAAAAAAACACCTAAAATACCCTAAAAGGAAAAAAGCCAGTTTATCTATGAAAACAAAAGAACATCAAACAAACATTTCTGCTAAATTCATGTAATAAACACACATAAATCTTAAGCTAGTTGTCTGCAGCTGTTTGTGTGTATGATAATATTAAGCTGATCACTGCATATGTTTACACATGCAACATTACTGTACAAGATTCACTGATGTCACCTGCTACTTACATAGCAATAGTTACTTTAACCTGTTATTTTATAAGTGATGTTACTTATTGCTAGATATATAGTAGTTAAATAAAAATATCTCAAAAGCCAGCTGTGATAACTGTTGGTAACTATTACCTCTATTACCTATATTTGATTCAACATCCTGATACTTCTACTTACATGGTTTCCTAAGTGCAAACATGTATTTTCAATGATTCCATTGTTTTCTCAGTTATTTTACCTACATACTTGTGTCCTTCTAACACAAACAAATGGCTGCTTTGAAAAAAGGAGACAAAAAGTGAAATAAGGCACATATTTTTGTTCAGGTTAACTGCCTTCATTTCAGCAAGTATTCAGTTATTATTTAATATGTATTTAGTCATGCAACAAATCTGGCTTCACCTCTCAGACTTCCTCCATTACTGCGTCTGTGCCACTGTTCTCTGCCCTGGTCTCAGGTATGTAAATAAGGACTCATTTGGCAAAGAAACTGAAAAACTGGCATAACGCTTTCATAGCTTTGCCGATCCCCGCAGTAAAGGAGGTTGGTCATTCACAATAACTTTGACATGAAAAGCATTATTAAAACTTGTCCATCTACGTATTTCAGTGCTAAAACTTATGCGTGTATTTCCAGTTATTCTCCATGTGACAGGAATAAAGGAAATTCCAATCCATTTTTAGGTGAGGAGGAACAGTGCATTATCTGGAAAAGGTTTTATTAATGAAATAATTGCATAGGTGGCTACGTGCAGGAAAGACTAGAGGCAGAGGAGACAATTCTGTTACGTCAAATTTTGGCATTTGAAAGAATGGATGAGCAGATTGCTCACAAATTGGGAGCATGCATCCAGGGACTGGATTCACACATGTGCTTAAAATAATGGGGAATAAGGCCATTATCTCTACATGTAGCCATTTGTCCTGTGTGTAAGGCAGAGCAATGAAGACTCAGGCCAAGTGCATGTAACTACTACTAATTCCCAAGGAAAAAAGTCTGATATTCAAGCAATCACAGTCAGAGGGAATAGCTTGAGCTATTTAATAATAGTGATTGTAGAATACATGTATTTTTTCTACATTTAGCAAGGGGAGGAATAAATTAAATCAATTGAAGAAAGAATTAGACAGTATTCTGTACGAATAATTCAAGAAAACTCCGCCTAAGCCTTGTTAGGTGTTAATGTAGCTTTAAGTGTCTGGACATCTAAAATTAGGCAGGTAAAGCAGAAAAGCTAGCCAGAGAGATGAAACCTTGTCTGAGCTACATACTTCTATGGGTGACACAAAGCGTTTCTAGAAACAAGGGAGGATTATGAAGAATGATGGTGCTGGCATAGGTGGAAATGGAATAATAAATGTGCCTATTCCCCTAGAGAGCAGTGATGGGAGAATGGGACTACTGTTATCACCCATGTCCTCGACGCTGCTGTTGTGCATTTTATGGGGAATCTATGAAAGGGGAAATCTATGAAACAATCTATGTTCATTTCACTGAAAGGATATGTCTAATTCTGAACCTCTGACAGCTATCTCAGAAGGCCCTTAGATCTATTCTGAGACAAACTAGGGAACTTCACGTGGCAAATACTTCTGGTTTCTATCCAACTTAGCTTCTGCTTATCCTTCATATTTATTACTAGTAAGTGGCTCAAGCTTCAACTGTGTCAAATAAAAAACTTCATCTCATCTACCCACTACAACAGCTATATTTACCTTGTATAGTGGTACAGACAAGGGTGGTGACATAGCAATTTCAGCTGCAAGGATTTGGTTATTTAACAACCTCATGGAGCAGGAAAATTTCTGAAATGCTGTAACAGCTTGCCCTTTCAGAAAGCTGTTCTATCAGTCACAGGTAACACTCACAACTGCACATTTCTTTCACTTCCAAATCATCTTGCTAGCATTTGGTTCCTCTCCTCTCCCCTCTCTCTAAAAACAAAGCAAAACAAACAAACTCGGAAAAAAACATTCAGCTTTAAAAACCCTTTAAGCCTTGAGGACCCTGGGAACTACCAACCCATCAGCCTCACCTCTGTGCCTGGGAAGATCATGGAGCAGATCCTCCTAGAAGCTGTGCTAAGGCACATGGAGGACAGGGAGGTGATTTGGGACAACCAGCATGGCTTCCCCAAGGGCAAGTCCTGCCTGACCAACCTAGTGGCCTTCTATGGTGGAATAGCTACATCAGTGGACAAGGGAAGAGCCACCAATGTCATCTATCTGGACTTCTGTAAGGCCTTTGACATGGTCCTCCACAACATCCTTCTCTCTAAATTAGAGAGAGATAAATTTGATGGGTGGACTGTTGGGTGGATGAGGAATTGGTTGGATGGTCACATGCAGAATATAGTGGTCAATGGCTCAATGTACAGATAGAAATCGGTGATGAGCGGTGTCCCTCAGGGGTCTGTACTGGGACCAGTACTCTTTCATATCTTCATCAGTGACATAGTGTGATTGAGTGCACCCTCAGCAAGTTTGCAGATGACACCAAGCTGAGTGGTGCGGTTGACACACCTGAGGGACAACGGGGATGCCATCCAGAGGGACCTGGACAAGCTTGAACAATGGGCCTGGGTGAACATCATGAGGTTCAACAAGGCCAAGTGCAGGGTCCTGCAGCTGGGTCAGAGCAATCCCCGGTATCAGTACAGGCTGGGGGATGAAGGGATTGAGAGCAGCCCTGCCGAGAAGGGCTTGTGGGTATTGGTGGACAAAAAGCTGGACATGAGCCTCAATGTGTGATCGCAGCCCAGAAGGCCAACCATATCCTGGGCTGCATCCAAAGCAGCATGGCCAGCAGGTCGAGGGAGGGGGGATTCTGCCCCTCTGCTCCGCTCTGCTGAGACCCCACCTGGAGTCCTGCGTCCAGCTCTGGAGCCCTCAGCACAAGAATGTCATGGACCTGTTGGAGCAGGTGCAGAGGAGGGCCACCAGAATGACCAGAGGGCTCCAGCAGGTCGAGGGAGGGGATTCTGCCCCTCTACTCCGCTCTGCTGAGACCCCACCTGGAGTCCTGCGTCCAGCTCTGGAGCCCTCAGCACAAGAATGTCATGGACCTGTTGGAGCAGGTGCAGAGGAGGGCCACCAGAATGACCAGAGGGCTGGAACAGCTCTCCTGTGAGGACAGGCTGAGAGAGTTGGGGTTGTTCAGCCTGGAGAAGAGAAGGCTCCGGGGAGACCTTACTGCAGCCTTCCAGTACTTAAAGGGGGCTTATAAGAAAGATGGGGACAGACTTCTTAGCAGGGCCTGTTGCAATAGAACAAGGGGTAATGGTTTTAAACTAGAAGAGGGTAGATTTCAACTAGATCTGAGGAAGAAATGTTTCACACTGAGGGTGGTGAAACCCTGGCCCAGGTTGCCCAGAGAGGTGGTAGATGCCCCATCCCTGGAAACATTCAAGGCCAAGTTGGACAGGGCTCTGAGCAGCCTGATCTAGTTGAAGATGTCCCTTCTCACTACAGAGGGGTTGGACTAGATGGCCTTTAAATGTCCCTTCCAACCCAAACTATTCTATGATTCTATGAAAAGGATGCAAAACTAAGGTTGCTTAGTATATTGCTACTAATGGCATATGGAAGGTTCAAAAATACTACAGAGAGAACTGCTGGCCCTAAAATAGACTACTTTAAAATATATCCTACCTTGATTGTTACCTGTGGTGCAGCAAAAACCTGCAATCCACCTAATTCAGGTAGGTCTCCTCATTTTCCTGTATATCAGTCCAGCAAATCAAGCATCTACGCTCTCAATTCCTAGTCCAGGAGTCCAACCTCAATACTCTGAGCTGGCAGTCTGGTGGTACCCAAAGCTACTCATTGCTTCAACATGTAGTGAGGTGTCAATATTTAATAATATGGACCAATCCAGTAGGGTTTCAAATGCTCCCTCTGGGACTTATTTCTTACCACGGCTTTCTGCGCACTCTCACTATAGCTAGGTAATATTTACTTTTTCTTTAAAACAAAACAATCAAAGTCCAGTTGGTCAGGGTTTCCCTGCCAGCCCCTCGCCTTCCCCTACTCCATCCCAGGTGTCCCTCATGTGGCAAAACTGGGAAGGTGAAGGACTGGGTGGTGCTTGTTGTACTTCTTGTAAAGACAGGCAGTTTGCCACTAGTGAGACAACTGAATAAGCTAGAGCGAGGAAGACTGTGCTAGGGTGATTTAGTGAGAAAAAAATAAAAGTGACCTGGGCAACCCCCTGCAAGATCCCAGCTACCCTTCCCGAGCCCTGGCCAGTGATCCCTCCTCATGTTAGTCCTCTCTCCTTTTTCTCTCTCAACACAAATGGCTTTGCCACTGTGCAAAACTGCCTCTCTGCACCATGGACAAGGAAGGGAAGGGATTTTTCTTCTGTTCTTTGGGTATCAAAATCATTTTGGCTCTGCTGTGGCTGTGGTTGGAGCTGGCTCAGAGTTAAGTCATGGCTTAATAGCATGCATTGCATTAATGTTGGGGGTGGAGGAGCAATCAGCAAAGGGAGAAAGAGCTCATCACTCTTTCTTAATGACATTTTACACAATCAACCAAGATTATGTCAGCCTAGTGATCAGAGAAAGGAAAATTAGAGCTGGGTTCTCAAACTTGCTTTTTCA
Source organism: Phaethon lepturus (assembly GCF_000687285.1). Lineage (NCBI taxonomy): Eukaryota > Metazoa > Chordata > Aves > Phaethontiformes > Phaethontidae > Phaethon > Phaethon lepturus. The sequence goes on from NW_010521087.1 coordinate 14,690, forward strand.
CTAGTTTCTTGTTTGGGCTTCCTTGCTACAGGCAGGTCTGATAATAGTCCTACAAATAAGCAGCCTTAGAATGTGCTTTCACTTGTTAGAGCCTAGTTTCCATTTGCATTGGCTCACTGCTGTCTTTCCAGACAGATAAACCCCATCATATGTGTGAAGGACACCTTCAAGGGGCTCCATGGCACAGTGTCACCCTGTGTCATGGATACAGGCACTGCGATGGAAAGCAGGGTGCTTTGTCTGTATTTGCCATATTTTGACAACTACCAACTTGTCTCAGGGCATCATGCACAAAGAAAGCAAGACACATTTGAGCCTGGAAGCCAGGGACAGTTGCAAATATAATTAATAGTGAAGAGTGTGAGGAGCCTGGGAGAAAGAGGGGTAGAGGTACCAAGATGAAAGGTTGGTATGAGGTCAGGAGCTGGGACAGCAGAGTGGAAGAAGGCAAGGGACAAGGATGGCACCACAGTGGTCAGGGGGACACCGGTGTGACAGTCAACTGGGAGCAAAGGTGTGAGTGCAGGGTGCTGGGGATGGGATGGGATGTATCCTAGGTGGGTGAGGAGACTGGGACGAGACCAAAAGCCAGGATGGTGGTGATGGTTGGGGATGAGGAAAAAGAAACAGGAGTTACATAAAGGCAGGAGAGGGATTTTTGCTCCACATTGAAAACATTTCCAAACTATGTACACACGTGGTATCTCACAAGAAAATTCAGTGCCCCATGAAGTTTTCTGTGTTTTGACCGGATTCCCAGATCTTACTCAACTGGAGTCCAAGGCCTGAGCATACGATTTCCATTCCCTGTTGCTGTTTTCTGTCACTCCAGATCTAGCAAAGAAGCAACACCTCTGCCTGCAGGGTAGGGCAAGGACTCACAAAATTCTGCCTCCCACTGCCTGCCTGCCACACCTCTGTGCTGGAAGGAGCAGGCATCTCCTTTGCTTCTTCCTCAGATTGCCTGTGTGCATATCCTGGGTTGTATGAAGGAGATGCTGTGACAAGATAACAGACACAGATCTTTGAGACTCATGGGTAGACAGTGCGCAAAATATTTGATATTAAGGTGTGTGCAAGTACTAGGTACAGTTTTCTCCAGGGAGTGAGTGCCTTCTGAATATAGGATAAATATTGGGGTAGGAAAAAGAAATATCAAATAAAACAGAGGATGTTTAAAAGGCTGTAATAGGCAGGAGATGGAAGAGTAGAACATGTGGGGTTTTTTGACCAGTGCTCTTTTTAGTGATAGGGATCTAAGCCAGATTCCCTTCCAATGCTAAATGCAGCTATTGAAGTCCAAGCAACAGAATTAATTGCAGCAGGAAATTGCTGTTTTAAAAAGCATATCTGTAAAGAATGGGAGAATGCATATGGCACATATGTGCCTCGACAGTTTTGCTAAATAAACCATGAATTTTGACAAGCGTGTATCTGTAAGTTTGCCATGGAAATAGGATTGTATAACATCACAGCTGAAACAAAAGTTCAGCCTCTGAAAACTGTGGGGGCGTGCTGCTAAAATGTTTGCTTTGAATGTTAGCTGACTAGTTTCATAACTCCCATATATCCATTTAATGCTCTTTTAGACAATACATGGAAAGGGTGGGTGCCAGGGCTGTACAATGAAATTGTTATATCTAATGGTCAGAGCCCAATTTCAGTGTTTCAGAAAATGTCAGAAGTTTCTTGCATTAGAAAATTTAAGAGATGAGACTTCCCATGTTGTTTATACAGGATTCTATCAAGCAGAAGTGTAGAATAATTTTTGGTTCTCTGTTTAATGAGGAAATTACACTGTAGAGGTATTAAGATCATTTGGGGGAACTGGTTAGTTCAGCAAGCCAATAAGGAATGGGCTGTAAAGGCTTTCTCTTTCAGGTTGTTAATAATGCAGAGCTATTCCCCTGATGCCGAGAGCAGGAATCACAGTGAAGAGGAGCTGTTACTATTAGTGACCTTGTGATTCAGCTCAGGAGACTCATCCAGAACCCAGCCAACATGTTCTTACTCTGTAAACCACTAGCATGTTTGGCAAAGTGTCAGGTGTCCCATCAACCAAGACCGAGAACTAAGTGGGTGAAAAAGCATATCCTCACAAGGCTCCTGGAAGTGCTAATTCTGGCACAGGTTTGCTATGCTAATTGCTTCATGGGGGAAACAAAATGCCATCAACCATAAGTTAAGCATGGACATCTTTATCCAAAAGATAAACAGCAGGACGAGGGTTCAGAGAAGCTTTTGTTGCACTGAGCGCTCGAAGTCACTCTGCGTTGGCTTTGCCGATCAGTCATTCCCAATCAGTCCATCTTGGTCTGTGTTCAAGGCATGCAAAACCTAAAGTAACAAAACTGAGTTTTCCAAAATGGACCCGAATTTCAAAATCATTGGGATTGTTCTTAGTCTTCGCTGAAGGTCTGTTTTGTAATTCACACGAACTGGCTCATTCTGGTTCCTCAAGGTACTAGCATGACCACAGCATCTTTTCCAGGTGCTTTGGATGCCACTTTGTTGTCAAGGGCTTTCTTACCCTGGGCTGGGTTGGCACATGGCAAAAGCAAAGGCATCCTGCCCCTGGCATGTGCACCAGCAATGACCACTCCACCATAACCCAGTTTTGCTCTGCCCCAAAAGAAGTGCTGACTGGAGTAGGGGGAAAGGTGATGGGGTACGTGTATACACACCTGTGCATGCAGGTATGTGCATGCACACATGTGTGTATGTGCACATGTGTTGGGAGACAGGTTCTTTAAGCTGCAGCCCTGGAGTAAACTCGTTGTTGAAGGAGCCAAAGTGTCCATTTCTCCCGTTCAGTAGCCACAAAATGTCCCGGGCGCTGTACGAGGCCTGCCTCACCAAGTGTTTCTCAGGTTGGCAGGATTTCCCCAGGGGAAAATGATTCAGCTATTGCTGTGGCATCTTTTGTTGTTTATAAGCAAATTGTTTATTAGGACTGTATCAGTGCTAGTGTGCCCCTATAATAAAAAGCAGGAAAATTATAAGAGACAGGTCTACATCTCAGTTCAGTCTCTCTAGACAGTGCCCTTTCCAAAATGGTATGCTGGAATTCCTTGGTTTATACAGACCTGATGACCTCATTCTGCTTTTATTTTGTGCCCAACAGATGTCTGGCATATGCACGTGTCACAAGTCCAAACACACCACACATAACTGAAGTCGGGCACATGAATGGTCAAAGTGTGCACAAAACCATTTTTGCACAGAGACACAGATCGCTGTGACATGGCTTTTACAGGTGTCCTCTTCCTCCATCACATGAAGCATCTGTTGGGCCACATGCAGCATACAGCTGCCAGGGAAGGGCATGCCGTGGACTGTTGAAACATGGGATTAACGTACCTCCTTTTGCTCTCTGCTCCCACGGATTGGTTGGAGATAAAACTAAGTTGGAGTCTCATTAGCACAAAGATTTGAAAAACCTTTGAAGTTTGGCTCTGGCTACACCCCTTACATGGCTATACTCTACAGCAGGGTGATGTCATTTGCAAGACCGGGGCAGCAGAGGCATACTGCAAATGTGGAGCATCTCGGTAGGAGATTCGAAATTCACCAAATGGCAAAGATCCTGTTACAATAGTTTGTCTCCCCCTCGGCCAGGACACTTGATCTATTACATCATGGAAATGCATGCAGCATTTCCATGCAGCTCCAGTGCACTGGGAGGATTGTATTAAACTCGGTCAGCAATTATCGGTAATACAGGATAAAAATCTTTACTCTGAAAGTAAGCTTTGAAAGGTCATAATGTAATCGCTGCCACTGATGGTCTCCACAGTGGCCGTTAGGCTGATTGCAAAGCAACAGAGAAGAAATGCCGATGCACAAGTTGAGCGCAAACCCTAAACTGCTATTTCTGTCACAGTGTTATTGGCAAAATTATAGACACCGCACACATCAGCTTTCTCCACGCTTGCTAGCCTTAATAAATTTACCTTTATTCTTCACCAAATTTCCTCTTTATTGTTGTTCTGTGAATGCTCATTATGAGCGAGCACAGAAGTGCCAAATGAGACGGGGAAAGTGGGAAGCGTGCCAAGGAGTCAGTGGGAGATTCAGACAAGTTTTCCAGGCCCTTTGCATTAACTCACAGAAAATGTAACACAAGAGTTAAAGCTGCACTGACAGATTAGATCTGGAGATGGACATGGTGGCACCTTCCGCTGCAATGAGATGCGGAACAGAGGCATTTGAAGCCTGATTTGGCGTTGGGGATTTGCACCCTGATGGGTGTTGGGAGCTGCCAGCTGGCAACAGCGCTGGCAGTCCCCAGCTCCCTCACACCCACAAGTTCAACAGCGGAGGCATTTCTTGGTGCCATTTCTTCATCCAGAGGGCACTCCCCACTCAGCCACATCTGCAATTCCCTTCCCAAGGAGGGGCTGAAACCCCCGCACCACAGCATGTCCCTAAGGGCAACTGGAGGAACAAATTTCAGCTGTCCCTTGGCTGCTTCCAGAATCCCGCTCACATACCACAGCCTGGCTATTTACAGCAGTCAGCAGAGTTAATGCCAATCCATTTTAAAGGTAGTGTAAGTAAACTTCATTAAATTCTCTTGCAGATTCTCTCATATAGAATTGAAAAGGCCTTCGAGTGTTTTAGTGCTTGGACTACAAATCTTGAGGTAACATGTTATTGCATGCCAGCTCCTACATAAGCATCAGTGTGTGCTCTCTGCCCTAACACCACTCTAGCTTGAATGACTTCACTTTTGCTACATATTAAGAATCATTGACAATTACTGCACATCCCTCATACATAATAATTTGCAGTCTAATAGCTTGCTGCCTCTACTACACCACTTAGTTTATATCACTTGGAAAATAATTTCTGCTTAATTGAATTAAGGTCAACTCTTATTGAGACTGCTGGCACAGTGACTAAATGCAGTTCAGCTTATTTACTCTTAACTCATATTTTAACATTCCTGAGTGTTAATGTATAAGAAGCAGATTTTTCATACAGGAAACAAATAATTAGGAACATCCTGAGCAGTACAGCTGCTTAGCTTCACTGTACGTTGTGATGCTACCCCTCTGATTATGTCTAAACCTACTGAAACTAAAATGGTCTCCTCTTCCTGGCAAATCGACTTCTTATTGTAAAATCATTCAGAAAGTTACTTCTAATAGTGGCTTTAAAAATGTCTCATGTGCTGCTTGAAAGGCTCTAATTTGCTTAATAAAAGGACAATTTTTAGTTAATCAAAAGCTTCTCAGTGGATTCTGAATTAACAGTTGGCTTGCTGACAGGTAAAGTTAATTAGAAATTTTTTTCTCCTACTATAAGAGTAAAATAATCTCTTGCTCAAACACATTTGTGCTAGAAGCTACCAGGAGGCATCTCAGGCATTTATTTCCTGAAAAGCTAATAATATCAAACTTAGAAAAAATAATAAGTCATGAATACCAGGGCTTGCGTGCAGCTATCTTTGCTACTAAACTGATTTTAAACAATAAAGGTTTGCAGCCTTAAAGCTGCTCCTTCTCTGTTTTATCTTAATCCTAAACACCACGACAACCTACCTGGCTGTAGGAAAGGCTGGCAGGTCCTGTTTCTGCCATCTTCCCACAGCACCCTGCCTGCCTCGCACAAACTCACAAGCACTCTCTTCTTCATTAAAAAAGAAGATATTACTGCACGGGCCTGAGGTGGGCATCAGCACGCTAACTGTGGTACTACCAGAACCCAAATGCCACAAGTTTCTGAGTAACCATCATTCCTGCAGCTTCCAAACCAGGCTCAATATCTTTGCGGCACAAGCTGGGGCTTGTAGCAAAATGCAGCCTCTCAGACAAAACCCCAGCTGGTTAATGTAACCACCAATGCTCTAAGGAAAGATGAGACAATTCCTGTATTGACTCAAATCTAAAGCAAGCCTGAATCTAAGGTGACCTTCAGCTTTAGAAGAGCAGAAGTTGCAGAGCGACATACTGCGCATCAAAACATCAAACACTCCACGCTGCCCCTCAACCTTCCTCCCTCCAGCCCCAGGCACCGCTGGGCCAAAATTTCTCTCTTACCTCCGTGAGCCCTTGCCTGAGCCCCAGGCACCCTTTCTGCCACTGCAGAAACAGCCCCACAGCCCCTTGGGGGGCACAAGCCACCTACCCACGAGCCCCCCTCTCTCCCACCCTGCTTTCCCAACCTCCTGCCCCTCAGCCCAGGACACCTGCCCTCTAACTCAAGGGTCTTACACAATTACACAAGTAACGCTGCCTCAAGCCGGCTGTGAAGTACCTAGTTACTAGTTAAGGAACTACTGCTGGCGGGGGCAGCAATGCACATTCTACCTCCCCAAATAAAATGGTGCTCGTCCTGCAGCCACGATCACAAGTCTCATCGTATTATGACAGAGCATCCCAAGGTGAAGCCCTTTTTGCTCTAGGCATTTCATAGCATCTGCCCCAAAGTGAGACAGGAAATGGTCAAATGAGCTCTAGAAGATTCTTATTGCCAAGCGCACGTCTGCATATCATTTGAAATACAGCTGAGGTCACTACAGTTCTGAGGTGTTTAATCAAGGGAGATTTTGTTGGTTTTTCTCCCCCAAATCAACTTATAATAGCTATGAGAGTACCTGCCTCAATTCTGGAGAAAGTCGTAGCCAGATCCAAACTCCTGGCCAGAGCCTGAAAGGTGCAGAGTAACGCTGAGTTTACGTGGAAAATAATAGGAATTGAAGGTACACGGCACTTCTTAGGGCTTGGCCACCTCTCTGTCTTGGCCACACCTTGGCCCGTCATCATACTCCCCCCCTGCAAAGAGCAAGTACTAATGTAAAATGCTGAAACTGAAAGTAATCTGTGTCATACCTACTCTGGTTTCCTAACAAGACTTGTCTAGCATTGCTATCTATATGTCTACCTGTCATTCCTAATAGCTTGTGAAGCTGCTGGCCAATTTCGAGGAGATTTGACAGAGTAGCAGGAGAATCAAGGGTGTTTGGTTGGAATATGATTCATGGAAAGAGAAAGCAAGGCGGAGAAACGGCAGCCACCCAAGCTGAACGAGAGTCTGCATGGTGGCTCAACCTCAACACACAAATCTCCAGAGAATCAAAGCATAAGACTGGCTCCACTGCTCACTGAACTGTTTCTCTGCCACTGAAATCCATCAAAAACATCTGCTGGAAGCGTCACTGCAAGTGGAGCAGGAGTCTCAGTGAGCCGGAGGTTTCACAGGCAGCTAACAAATCACATATACCTGCTAAAGTGAAGGTCAATCAGCTCCTTTGTTTCTGTTCACATATGTAATGAATAATACTTACCCTAGAACTGAAAGAGAAAAAACAAACCATGTCACTGCCAGAGTTCATCCTACCAGCAGTGACCTCAATGAGTGTTAGATGAATTAATTTAAAAATACTAAATTTTAGCTTAAAAACAAACCCAAACTCAATGAAGTGGAACATTGAAGTCACTTTAGTATCTTAAGATGCTTTATCCTGAAGGGTGTAGGCACTGCAGAAGAGAAGTCAAAAGCAAGTCTGTTTGATGGCATTTTAGTGCGTGATATTAATGTTCATGAAAAGAGTTGTGAAAAGAGTTGGTAAAGCTTACTGAATCCTTTGTACCTTCACCTCCCATGCCTGTTCTTCACTGGACTTCAAAACACAGTGGAGTTGATGTCCTCTGGTAGGATACCCACATGATTGCAAAAGAAAATTGCATTTGTACCAGTAGCTTATTACATATCTCATTAGGGCTCACTATTTTCAACCATTAGTAGCCATTTGAATGGACCTCATATGCTATGTCATGGAGGGAGGGTGGAGGCATGCTGCATGTGCAAGTATAAATGCATACTTCAAGATTCATTTTAGCTGAGACTAAACTAATAACAATAATAAAGACAGACTATTATGATAAGAAAGGGACACTGTTATAGAGGTTTGTGTCCACACTTCCCCTATTTGTTTTCTGTCCTTCTGTGGTGCCCTTTACAGGTTTTTATTTTGCTCTTTATAATGGCAGGAGAAGTGTAATTATTCTTGTGAGAAGCTGGTGTTTGTGCTCTCTCGTTCCTTTTCCCATTGCTTCCTAAGGCAAATGAAAGAACAGTCCGTATGGTAGCAAAATTAATTTCTTTTTTCTTTTTCTTTGTGTGAAGTGGCCATCAGCAAAGAGTTACCTTCAGTCTAGGGGAATGGCGGCTGCCGTGGCAGCTCTCCCCCGTGCCCACGGGGAAACCTGGGCCCTGGTGCCAGTGGGTGCTGTGGGGCAGCTCTCAAGCCTCCTGTTCCCTCTAGCCTCGCCGAGAGGCTGATTAATGGGGTAATTTATCCTGGATCTAAGCTGGGAGATATCCTGATACATCTCTCTGCCCTGCAGGGCTGTGTGATGGGAAAGGAGGCTGTGACCGGTGCCCTTGCGACGTCTGAGGTACCTGCTTGTAGTAAGCCCCTAACAAACTGCTGGTGTAGTTTACAACTCTTGGGCTGGTCCCTGTCACTGCTGGGGGACGAAGATACACCCCATGTCCCCCACACCAGGAAAGCATAGGATGCCTTACAAGCAAATAGGCAGGGGCACAACGTCCACTCATGTACCTGAGTACATGATCCTGACTCAGAGGAATACCTTGGATGAGAGGAAAGGATTCAATTCTCCCCGTTCCCTTGGTTCCCAGTGAAAAAAGAAACAGGAACATTGCTGTGCAGTTAATACAGTGGCAGCTGAAAGATCAAGACCATGGCCGACTGTACAGCAGCACATCAACCAACACACGGGCCTCCAAAAGCATGCAGAGAAATCCTCCCCCTCCCTCTTCCCTCCCCGGACCCTGAACCTCCTCCCCATGAAATCCTTTTTAATCTATGAAGACCAAAGGGAATAAAGAGCAGGTAGAGCCAGCCCAGCTTTGTCCAATACCCCAGACCCCACCAGGGATGAGAGAAGCCTGGTCAGGCAGAAGGAAATTAGAGGTCAGTAAGTGTTGTGAGATACAGGTTTTCACCTGACAGTTGCTGTATCAGAAAAACATCCTTTCCGCTTAAAAAACCTGTTTGTTTATATACCCAAATTATTGATTGCAAAGGACTTCTGAATATCTTTGTGTACTGTTAAGCAGTTCTAAAGATTTTCCTGGAGTCTGGTGTGTACACGATGATCAAAAGAGACACCCCCAATTAGTATTGAAATTCAGCCAGGACTGCTCGCCTTATCAAAGATTAAAACTGAAGCAAAATTTGACTTTGCCACTATGTTAGCCTAAAATGCTGTCAACCTCTTTTTATTCGTGCCAACCCTTCTCTCACCCCTCCAAACCCATCCTCCTGGCTGCAGTTTTTGCTGCTGCATATTCTGGTCTGCAACATCAAAAGGCACGGCACCTAGGCAGAGTAGGTAGACCTAGTGCACCTAAGTGCCCTCTACTCTCTCATACGGGAGGGCACTTCTGACCTTTTAAGAGAAGAAAGAAACAGACTTTCCTACAGCTGTTTAAAAAATTAAAAGTGTTCTAGCATGCAAGTTAGCCTGGAGTTGTCTCCTCTATCTGCTCTTTCAGGACTGCGTCTAGCTTAATTTTTCTTCCTCTTTCAATTGCTCCTGAAAACTTCATAGCCTCCTGCAACACTGCATGTGCGCAAGGTGTGCCCGCACCGTGGCTGTCCCCTGCCAAGGTCACCCTCTGAGGGGGCTGGAGGCTAGCTGCTGCCTGCCCAGCACGCTGAGGGACATACGGACCTCAGTCTGTCCCCACGTAATGCGAGGGCAGTTCTCAACGCCGTGGCTCACCTGCGCTGCGAATCCGCTGCCAACACGGAAAGCGGCTACCGAATTAAGCGTTATTACTCACGGGCAAAACTGCTCCTCTTCTCTTTCATCCGTGACTCCGCTGATGTCCCAGGGAATGCAAAGGGTTTGCTTTTTCCCGCCACCAAAGTCCCTCTCCATGATGGAGAGGGGAATAAATCACCAACCCTGCCCTTCGCGGGAGCGAGGAGCGCATGAAGCTGCTCTGCGCCCGCTGCCCCTCGGCTGGAAAAGGCTGGTGCAAGCTGGGCTTACTCTGCCAGAGCAACTCGGGGGAAGGAAAATCGCATAGAGGAGAGAAGGGGGGAGAGTGGCGGCGAGCACACGGAGCCCAATCATCATTTTGCAAGTTGGAAACAAGATACGGTTAAGAGGTCATGTGCCCTGAGTGATTTACAAATGCAATGGCTGCACAGGAAGCCGCATGAGGTTTTCTTTTCAACAGAAGCAGCAGGTTTTATTGATATTTTGTCCAACATCCAGGCTTAGACGTTGCCTATCACATATAAGGGAGAGTGTTAAAGCACTTAAAAATACATTAAAACAGTTTTAAAACCCACACAGTTGGGGGATGGTGTTTCCTCCAACCGGTTAGCAGAAGTGCAGGATTTGGCACTTTCAGCAGCAGACTGAAAACCTCTCCAAGGCAGTAAGCGAAGCCTTGGATCCCAAGCCTAACACTCGTATTCGATAAGGAAATATAGCCTCTTTCTCTGAACCAGGCCAATTTACTACAGGGATAAGGAAGATGACACTGTGAGCGTGGCTCTGTGTCTATCCACATTCCCCTCCTAAATGAAAAATGAGGAAAACAGCAGCAATCTTCCACTCGGGATTGAATCAAGCCAGGATGCTGGCAGGGGAGCCTTACACAACACCGAGAATAAAGCACGTGCCTTTCCTTATGTATCTCTGTCTGGCGGGGGCTAACAACATAATGCTTGTAGAAACAAGGAGAGGTTCTTTGCTTACAGGAGAATATTATGAACGCACATTCCAGGTGTTTAAAGTCCACCTAAAGGGAACTTTAAATGCAACATGATCAGAGAGGAAGAGAAAGCCCTCAGGTACTTAGCCAGCAAGAAAAGGAAAGAAAGAGAGACGCTGAGCACAGGGAGCAGGCTGAATGTCTCTGGGATTCTTACTTCCAATTATGGACTACACAGAATGATTTAAAGGGATATTGTAAATTCAAATTCAGTGTTTTAAATAATTTATACTTAGAATTTAAGTCCCTTGAACAGTCTATCCCTACACTGGTTTGGCTTCTTTCATCTGCTTAATATATTTCACACCGCTCCTCCAGCACAAACTGAATTTAAAGGGGCTAGAGAATTTCTTTGAGAAAACAAGTTCAAATTTGGTAGAAAATGCAGGAAACATTTTGCGCAAAAAAAAGGACTCTGTCAGAGGAAGCTCTTTCAAATATCTGTAGTGGGCTCAGTACCTCCTGGTGCTGAAGACCACTCCACGGCACGAGGGACTCGCAGCTCGCAGTTGCGCCCCGATCCAAAGGGGGCAAACGTGCGGGATCCTTGTGCGCCAGCCCCATCACGCAGGCAAAACCACTGCCAGGCGAACCTGCGACGCTGCAAGGAGAGCTTGCGCCTGGGCCGTCAGAGCTCGCGCGCGCACGCTGCGCCTGCTGAGGTAGGGCTACCCGGCGTCCGAGGTAGAAAACGCAGAGCGAGGCGGGCAGTGCAGACGGGAAGCAGGCAGAGATCCCAGGAGAGGAAGAGCATCCATCTCTTGGCCACAGCCCTGGGGTGTCTGGAGAACTGGGGCCTGAGGGTAGGAGTTCATCAGTGCCCGGCTTGCTGCTTCTGCAAGGCGACCAGATCTTTCACATGCTTTGTAAGCAACCTGAGCTGGAAATCACTGTCAGCCTTCTCAGGGGAAACAGGCTGGCAGCGGTGCCTTCGAGGGCAGACGCCCAGGGGCGAGGGGCTTCCCGCTTCACTCAGACTATGGCAGAAATTACCGTGCTAGCCCAGTTGGGCATTGACCACTTCTGCCTCTCCACCTCCCTCTGGCTGTCTCTTGGTGTATAGAAAAACTGTAAGCCTGGAAACGGGAGTTTCTATTTGAGTTTGACCACCATTTGGTCCTGTGACTCTACGACGCGTGGCCAAGGCTCCTAAGTGCAACCACAGTGCAAACAGCAATGAAGAGAGTGAGCAGGGTCTGGGCTGAGGCACTGCTGCCCTGCACTGGAGGTCTCAGAGAGGCTCAGGGGTGATGGAGTGCCGTATGACACAGCAGCCCCTGAACTACTACAAATTACCTCGGAGGTAGTTCTTATTCTGAGCCCCAAAACACAGCTGTGAATTAATGATATAAAGTTACCTCTTCTCTCTGTCTAGTCCCCCTTTCCTAAGGTACCTTAGGAAGGTTCCTAAGGTACTTCTGGCAGTGCCGAAGATCTTGGACAGCATCGTTTTAATCTGAGAGCATTCCCCTCTCTAGCTGGACTGTGCTTGGTGTTCTCCCTTCCTCCCACATCTAAAATAAGGACACTGCAGCCGTTTCGACAATTCTCATATTGAAATTCCAAATGGCTGTGAGTGCATTACAGAAAACACTTTAAGGGACTGCGGCTCTTCAATTATTTATGGCAATATTATACATCCAGATTTGCCTGAACATAAATAGTACCAAACAGGAGCAGAAAGAGAATAAAACATTCAAGACTATTTTTGAGACACCTAACTTGCCACGGAGCTCCACACCCGCACTCCAAGATCTGTTTGTCCCACTCACTACTGCAGCAGAGGCTGTGCTGGTAATCCTGCCAGCACTGAGAAAACCCTCCCTGGAGCAGATCCTAGTCTGCAAGGTCCTTTGCAATTATTACTGAAAATACCAACTCCTCTGTTTCTTTCACTAAATGAAGGCTCTGGATGCATTTTACTTCATGCTTAATTTCTAGTCTGAAACGGCTGGCACTGGTGCAAATGTCTTCTGTCCCACGAGAGCACAGATGAATTTGTAGGTGGTCGGTGGGAGACCAGATGGCTTCTCTGAGCCCTGAGTGTCCAGGCCCCCCATTCCCAGCTAAGATACTCTTCCAGACTTGTTACTGCTGCTTCATTTTCCATGTATCCAAAACAGCAGTCAGTGGAGATTTAGGAGCACTTCACTGCATAAAATGCACATTGCATTAGTATTTGGAGTCTTTAGCAGATGACTAGTGAATCCCAGGGTCTGGATAACGTATCTGCTCTTGCCTGCATGTATTACAAGGTTAGGAAACCCAAGAAGACCATCAAGCCTCCCTGAGTGTTGCCGGGGCAGTCCCCACTCACTCCTAGGGGCTCTGCGGCTTTGAGCAACTTCCTACAGGTAAGACTGCAAGAGGGAGGAAGCAACCACCAAAATCTTCTCTCCTTTGAGACTTTTTTTCAGTCCAGAAGTATAATAATGCCTCTATCCCAGAAAGCCAGTTTACACTGACACTTACAGGGAATACCTTACCTGTACAGGTCTCCTCCTGGGACGGTTCTGCCCGCTTCAGGCACGGCTACAGTTGCCCACTGACTCTAGCAGCATCAGAGCTGGCTTTGTTCCGCTCACTATCACCGCCCAGAAACGCGGGTGATTTCTTTCAGAGGGTTTAGGGGAAGATATTCCTCAGAAGTGAAAGGAAGAACATTTACCTTATTTCATTTTAGACATCTGAAGATACCCCCTGGCTTAGGTATATGACTGTGTTGAAATAATTTTCATAATTTGGTCATGACAGTTAAGGAAAGTTAAACACAGTTCAGGGAGATGCATTCATATTCTTAATTTGACTTCCAAGAGCGATTCCATGGAAACTCATGGGACTGCTCATATAAACAGAGTTACAAAGATATGCGAGCTGTTGTGGTCTATTGGTCTAATCTACTGGATTGGTCTATATCCCAGTGAATTTTACAGACCTGCATCTTTGCTGATCAGCGCTCTTTCTTTGGAAATTTCTTCTGCAGCTGGGTTTGCAAGCAGGAGCATGGTGTACAACGGAGTCGCACAGGCAGGCTGTGTGTGTTGCTGATTCACACGCTGCACAGCCACTCATCAAAGAATTGTATGCAAGCCTCTCTATCATAAACCCAGTTGATAGTTAAAGAAAGAGAGGGTAGTTAAAGAAAGGAAGAAAAAGGGAAAAGACAAGCCAGCTTGCCTGTTGCTGAGAGCCTTTACAAGAATACATCAGAAAAAGCCAATTCAGTCTTCCTTTTCCCATTAAAAAAAAAAAAAATCCAACCCAAAGGCATTTTAAAAAGCTCTACCTGCCCTGAGCATGCTCTGGTGCACTCTCGCCTTCCTAGAGCCTGTGAAAATAAAAAGCCCTGAAGAACACCTAATAGCAGATTCTCTGTAGCTCAACCACACTCCTACTGGGGAGCCTCTGCTGATTGCAGACCCACTTATGCAGTCCAGGGAGGAGAATTACTGGGGAAAATTATATTCCTAGGCTTTTTGTAGCCCGATCCCACCCTTTTCCAGCCAGGCGGGAGCAGACAATGTTACACATTGCTCACCATGCAGTGGTAGTCAGTCAGATCTGAGCTCCATTTTACAGACCCTCACCTCCAGACTGATACCCATGAATAGACAATTCACTGGGTGCTTAGGGACACCTATCATACATCCCTTTTCCCTCCTACTATATTCAATAAAAGCACAGAGAAACCAAAGTGAGGTTTCATTTTCACCAGAGCTAGGGCACAAGCGAAGGACCGATGTCAATAGAAGAAGTCCAATGGAATATTAAACTAAAAGAGGGCAGATTTTGACTAGATCTAAGGAAGAAATGTTTCACACTGAGGGTGGTGAAACCCTGGCCCAGGTTGCCCAGAGAGGTGGTGGATGCCCCATCCCTGGTAACATTGCAGGTCAGGTTGGACGGGGCTCAGAGCAACCTGATCTGGTTGCAGATGTCCCTGCTCATGGCAGGGGGGTTGGACTAGATGGCCTTTAAAGGTCCCTTCCAGCCCAAACTGTTCTATGACTCTGTGATTCTATATTGGCCTGAGGTCCCCTATTAATCACAGGCAATACCAGTCTATATGCACGGGCTGTGTCAGCCATCATGTGTTTTCCAACATCAAAGATGACCTTAAATGAGAGACGGGGCAGGGGGAGGGAACAGAGAGAGGTGGGGGAGAAAAGTCATACAAGGAGACAAATGTTGCATATTTACTACTAGAAAACATTAAAATATTCACAAAAGGAGATAGAAATTACAAGTAATAAGTAATCTATATGGCATGGAGATCTCCTTTTAATTTTAAGAAAATTAGCATTTGTGCCTGTGCATGCAGTCTTCAGAAGAACAAAGCAGAAATTATCTGAGCTACAGTGTCCATTATCTTCTTTCTCATCTATGTTTCCATTATCTTTTGTGGAAAAACAAAGTTTGTGAATGAAAAATGGAAACAAAAGATGTCAGGTATCAGGTATATCAGAATAACTTTGTTAATTTTCATATTTTGTAACGCGGTAGAACAAAAACATAGAAGGGAACCTTATCTTTTCTCAAGATAAAGAAAAAAAGGAAGTATCTTTGTAATTAGTCCAACTGGTTTTGTACTTCTCCTTTCTAGAACATAAACCAAATGAGAAATATTTCTAAAGAAATTATGTGCATGCACTGCAAGGTTTTTCAGAGGATGTTCAGGATCCAGAAGGTCACCATGAACTTAATGAGTTTTTCATTCACAGGTAGCCTTCAAATAAAATACATTTTAATTGACAAAGGAATTTTAAGAAGCTGTACTGTGTCTGGCTTTTTAGGAGAGGGAAAATGCAATAGCTTTTTGTTCTTTTTACATTAGAAGGAAAAGAAATGTATTTTTGAGATGGCACATGCTAGCGCTAAGCATCAGTCTGTGATGTTCACTCAGACACCAGCAAAGGTGAAACCCGTAATTTGCAAAGTGCATGCGAGCCATGTGGGGGATGAAAGCAGCAGGGTGCTGTGCCTGTTGGTTGGGATTCTTGGACACACGGTATCTCCTACAGGTACTGACAGGCTCCTCTGGAGGTCACCTTTTGAGGAGGTCCCTACTGACTATGGGCATGTGTTTTTACCCAAAACAAGTGTCACCAGTGCAAGAGCAAATCCTAATGCCAATTCAGAGGACTCCCTTGCGGCTCCTACAGGCTCACAGTTCCAACCCTTTTGACCCAGTCAATATCAGAGAGGAGAATGTTGGTCACTGCTCACCAAGGTTTTTTTCTGTTTGTGTTTGAATCACAGTGCTGGAATTGAGATTCCCATAAGCTGGGCACTGTACAACAGTAAGGGGTAGTCAATAACCACAAAAGACTGCAATCTAGATAGGTGGGAGACGGAAAGAGAAGCAAGACAGGGAGAGACACAGATTTTCCAAAGTTACAGAATAGCAAGTCAGCATCCTATAGACAGAATTGGATTTTACCTTTTAATCAGAAACATACCTCTTTTTTTTTTTTCATTTGTATCACTTAACTTCCAACATCAAATGAAACCTCTATAAAAGCAAGAGTTCTCTCGCTTGAAACACTTTCTGTGTTCCTCATTATCTCTGGTAAGAGAAACCCACTTCAGAAAAGCAAAGAATCAAGGAGTAAATCATTAGTATTGTTGCTTTTATTATTAGCATATCAGGCATAACGTGGCTGTGTCACGTGTGAACTCAGCCCCGCTGCTGCCAGCACGCGTGTGTGTTGGTGAGCAGAAGCTGACAGTGCAAATGGTGGCCCGTGGGTATCGGGAGCTCCGGGGACAGCCAGTGCCACTGTGTCCCTCGTCGCTCCTGTGAGGGCTGCCCCGCTCACAGGTTACAGGCTGGGAGAAGGAGCAGCACCAGGAACGTTGCTTGTCCCTTCCTCTTGAAGCAGATCTATCCTCCAAGTGGGCACTATCTGTGGCTGTCCTGGTGGAGAGGAGGATTTGCTCAAAGAAATCCCATCTTTTCCAAGCCCAAAAAAGAGAGAAAAACCACACAGACACCGTGATGTGCCCCGTAAAGTTGGCGGAAGAGGATAAATGGAAATGATAAAGGCAGGAGCTGCAGCAAGGCAGCGCGCGTGCCCTCCCACCAGCTGAGTGCCCGGCTTGCCCCCATCCCCTGACCCCACCATACCCCAAGGACAGAGCGGGGCTCTCCCAGCCTGGGCTCAACCCACGTCTCTTAGAAGTGCCCAACTCAATTTAGTTCTGAAGGATTGCTAGAAAACCTGATCATGCGTATTTCATAAACCAGTGGTCTCTTGCCAAGTCATTAGCTCATTAGACTGGCTTCTTTTATCTCTGGAAAATAGAGCCCTCCGAGCTTCCTGGGTAGTAGCAAGAGAGCAACGGGTGAGATGACACTGCTATGCCCATTAACACACTGAATTTTATGTACGTCTTTGTGCCCCAGTCATAAATGTGCCATTTTCCTCAGGACGCGGTGATTGTTTCAGTGTTTACCAGGCACTCGCTTTTCACACAACACTCTATTTTGCTCCCGAGACAATAATTCCGTCACGTATACAAAACTGAATTCAAGTGAGAGAAAAGGAGATTTAATTCCTGCACAACAAAACCACTGTTTTCATATAAGTATCCTTACAGAGGATAGGTCTGGCTACCTTTGTTCACTTGGAGTAATCTTTTCCTCTTCTCAGTGGATGGGTGAGTCCGGCTGCAGGAAGGTGGGCAGGATTTGGCAGGTGGAAAGCAGCTCTCCTTTCTCCTCGAAGACTTCCCCTCCTCCAGACCAAAGAGAGGTATCTGGAGTTGGAGTCCTAAACAAAGTTTCAGAAAGCTGGTTTTATCAGGCATCACAGGCTCTTCCAAGCACTTCATCAGTTCATGATGAAATGAGCTTAAAGATGAGTGGATCAAGTCAGTCTGATCAACAGAAAATGAGAAGATATAAAAAAGGAGGTAATAAACACATTTCAGCTTCTAATTAATCTATCAAAAGCTCCGCTTTCTTTTTAGTCTAATATAAAAGAGAATTTAATAAGTTTTTTTCAAAGAATAGTTGTATGATTGTTATGCTTTTTCTTTTATTGACATTGATTTTTAACCTTTCCTAATAAGAACAGATTTTAAAAAGAAAAAAAAAAACACTTTATGTAAGGAACATTATTAAGCAGCTTTTTCTCTTTTTGTAACATCTACATGTGTGAATGGCAGACAAATTAGTACTGAAGTGTTGAAGGAACCTCAAAACACATTGCCTCTGAGAGTGCTAACAATCAATCGATGGAGGATACAACAGTTTAACCCACAATTTCCCAGACTGTTTCTCTCCTCCTCTATGCACCTGCCTTTCCTGTAGCACAGCAAGGAATATTAAGGGCATATAAAATGTACTTTACTTTGGATAAATTGTAGAAAGAATTAAATTTAAAAAGCAGAGCTGCCCAGACATGCTAGTTCTCCCATCCCACCGCCCATCACCTCGGGGCAGAAGGCAGCGACCTCAGGAACCGACTGTTCACAGTTCTCTTCCCTCTGCACACGCGATGTTCTCTTTCTGTGAGCAAGCAGCATTGCAGCACCAGCCTGGATGGGATTGCTAAATGTTCTGACAGTTTGAAAAAAAAAAAACAATAATGCAGTTTGTTCTCATATTGTTAAGAGTAACAGTTTGCATAAAAATTTAGAGACACTGCTGGGGAACACTCTTTAATTGGACCATAAGATCTCATTGCACCGTAGAAACAGTGCAATCCATAAGCCCTACCTACAGTTGCTTAAAAATGGAAGTCATTTAGAAACAATAACAGCTGACAAAACCAATTTAAATCATCGCTGTGCTAAAGGCCTTGTTACTACTTCGCATCCTCTGTAGTAAACCTGCAGACATGGGGTGGACTTTTTGGCTCAGCTTGGTCAAAGCCAGTGAAAATGGGAACTACACGTGGCGCAGAGGGCTGCAAACCTGAGCACTCTACATTAAATATAAGGATTCAAAATAACATACCTCCCTTTTCCACACTTAACAACAGCAACAGTTACTGTCGGCTGCATAAAGAGAATGAATCTGAAATCTGTTGCCAAATCAAACTTGAGCCTTAATGCGAAAGCCAAGATTTTATAAAAAGGGTAGAGGCTATTAAGAAGACAGCTGATCAATCAACTCCCGAGACACTCAGCTTCTCACCGAATCTGGTGCCAATTGTAAAACATGTTGAGATCCTTGACTGGAATGAGATGCAATAGAAAGGTGAGGAATGATTGTGGGCAATCACACCCCGGTGGTGAAGTGCCAAGGAAACGCCAATGGTAGTCAAGCGGTAATTTTCCTGATTACAACACGCAATCTAGGCTCCCCCTTCCTCGGGGTGATGCAGAGTTTTAGATCAACTGTTTCAGACAACCAAGTTACAAGCCGGGACTGGGTAAAAAAAAGCACATATTGAAGTCTAAGCTATACCTCGGTAACGTTGTCTTCAGTGGAACATAAGCACATCCTTAGTTTTATAAATGTGTTTAAGTACCCTACTGATGGGAACGTGTTGTTAACGAAGCTTATTACAGTAATTTGAGTCATTTACGGGCCAGAGTCCCAGTGTGTTTGGCACAGTGCGAGAGTTGGAGTATCAGTTTCTCTGCTCCATGAATCAGACAATCAAAGTACAGGAGAGAGAAACAACTGACTGGCAGAAAGAGATGGGAAGTGGAGAGGAAGCAGCAGGAACGTACACAGCAATGGGACAGTGGAAAATAATGAGGGAAACAGTGGCCACTGCACACAGAAAATGGCTTTCATCTCTTTCATCTAACTTCAGATTTTATGACGTAAGTTTGCGTATCTCAGCCCAAGACTCCCTACATCGGAACCATTTATCTGACTTGCCAATTTATGCTGAAGACAAATCACACTTTAACATACCTCTTCAACTCCAAGCGCTGCAATGGAGCCCAGTGACTAGCTCAGACGCAGCCATTGTATAGAGCCACTGTCCATAAAAAGTAATAAAAGAGAAAAGATGGAGTAGTAATAGTAATAGTAATAGTAATAGTAATAGTAATAGTAATAGTAATAGTAATAGTAATAGTAATAGTAATGCCTCCCACAGTAACTTTAGCAGAAAGGTAGACATCCATGGTGTGATATTAAGGAAAAGACTCTGGAATTTTACTTGAGACAGAAGCAACCATGCCAAGAGGAGATATATTTGCACATCAGTAACACAGTGAAGGCAGCTACTACTCATTCCGAGTGAACTAACCCAAAGAATGTCTATGGAGGAAGACAAAGAGAAGGTTTACACCTGTAGATCTTTTCTTCAGTTTTCATTTATATTATATATATATATAAGCTTTACAATCCTTCAGGTACAAACTGAGGCTGAAGCCTCAGCTCTTTCTGTATTTATCCAATTCAGTGGCAAGTTAGACAGGAGCTCCTGGAAAACCCTGGAGCTTGGTCCGAGGAAGGTTGTTCCTGCATAACCTATGACGTTGGCCCAAGTGGCCCCCCGCGTGATGATTGCAGGGAGCCCTTTGCCTGAGTCCTCTGCCATATGTACAACAACCTTTGCAGCAATATCATGCGGGTGAAGCCCAGTCAGTCAGAAGGTCCCTTCGTAAGGTCTTTGCCCTTTCCTGCAGCAGGTTGCTTGGTAAGACTGGAGGGGAGCTGCCATCCACATCCCACCCTGTGAAAGCCCATGGGTCTTGCAGCTGTACATTGCTTCCTGCCAACACTGACACTCATCCCTGAGCTTATCTGACCCCACTACAGGCTAGCGGTTGGCTTTACTGCAGTCATCTTGTTATCCTAGGTGACAGATTTGATCTGGAGCATGTTGAGTATGTGCCTAGCAGCCAACTCTATGTATCTGTGGTGCTGCTGAAGTTAGTGCATAAGCGTGCATATGATCTACATCCGAAAGTGACATTTTATTTTATATTTAACCAGTCAGGTGGCATACCTATCTCCTAATCATGTCGTGTCCTCCCCTCTCCAAAGAGGTAGACCTTCTTTCTTCTTGACACCATCTTGGCTGGATACCCAGTCCCAGCTTGGTTACCCGTATCTTCTGAAAGCACCCAACATTATGATCCACAGAAGCAGAGGAGATGCCTGAGGTTTAACTGACCCTAGACCAAAGCTGCCAGGCAACAGCAGTCCTAAGGTGGATACATGAAATGTGGAGACAGGAGCACCCCCTCCTTTTGCTTGTTCTCTGTGGTGTACTCCACCAAGCAGGTGGTTCTGGACTAGAAGCTGTTTCTGCTAGGTACTGCAAAGAGGAAAATCATAAAGACGGCCCTTAAATTTGAAAACTTGCATTATAAAACAGAGCAAATGGAAATGTAGACCAGATGCCACCACTGTGACGGCCTTTCAGCCTCATTAGGCTTGTTTCACAGTTTCCTTTCTACCCTTGGTCTACAAAGATATTTATGAAGAAGGCATTAGCTTTGCTATGAAGAACTAATTCCTCCCTAAACCACACTGCAGATTATGTCACACACTTTTTTAAAAATTTACAATATTCAGTATGGCATACTACAAATAGATTTCTAAAACGTCAACAATTTCTAAATAATAGCAACTGCATCCGTACAAATGACATGCTAGTAGTAACAGCTATGTTCTATTGTTCCCTAGATGCTTTCGCCGTTTTGGATAATCTTTTATAGCGCTGCAAAAGGGGTTTCATAGTCATTAGCTGGCTCTTGTTTGTTGGAAGCAGTTGATTTACTAAATAACTTGCTTATTAGTGTGGAGGCATAGAACAGAAGGCAATACTTCATGATTGCATTTTAATAAACAACACTGAATACTTTATTTTTAGTAAGTCGCTGGCAGGAATTAGGCTACCAGTTTTTCTTTGTGAAATGATTCAGCTTCTGGAATCTGATGTTTCCTTTAAGTTGACCGTGTCCTTTTCTGTCATCTTCCTACTAACACAGTTCTGCCAACCATTCAGGCCAAGAAACATGCTTGTTTAATCTCAATAGATTAAATAAATAGTTGAGATCCCAACAGATAGCAGCACCCATTACTGACTCATTTTGCAACCTTGAGCTAATGATGTCATCTTCTCTTGTAAAAAGTATGTGAAATTGATTTTGTCATGGTTTAACCCGAGCAGGCAGCTCAGCCCCACACAGCCACTCGCTCACTCCCCCACCAGTGGGATGGGGAGAAGTACTGAAAGGTTAAATGTGAAAAAACTCGTGGGTTAAGATAAAGACAGTTTAACAGGTAAAGCAAAAGCCACGCACACAAGCAAAGTAGAACAAGGAATCCATTCACCACTCCCCACGGGCAGGCAGATGGTCAGCCACCTCCAGGACAGCAGGGCTCCGTCACGCATAACGGTTTCTTGGGAAGACAGACACTCCAAACATCCCATCCCCTCCTTCCTTCTTCTTCCCCCAGCTTTACATGCTGAGCATGGCGTCATACGGTATGGAATAGCCCTTTGGTCAGTTGGGGTCACCTGTCCCAGCTGTGTCCTCTCCCAGCTTCTTGTGCACCCCCAGCCTCCTCGCTGGTGGGGTGGGGTGAGAAGCAGAAAAGGCCTTGACTCTGTGTGAGCACTGCTCAGCAGTAACAAAAACATCTCTATATTATCAACACAGTTTCCAGCACAAATCCAAAACATATGCCCATGCCAGCTACTATGAAGAAAATTAATTCTATCCAACCCACACGAAACCAGCACAGATTCATAGTGTGCATGTATGGTGTTTTGAAGAAGTAATAATTGATTAAGTATCACCTTTTGCCATGGGGCAGTGGTTGGGACAGGAATCAGCTTTAGGGTTAATGTACCCACCTATTTCAAGTCCTGACCAGTGTGAGGATCAACATCAGGTGAAACATGAGGGTGGTGAAACCCTGGCACTGGTTGCCCAGAGAGGTGGTAGATGCCCCATCTCTGGAAACATTCCAGGTCAGGTTGGACGGGGCTCTGAGCAACCTGATCTGGTTGAAGATGTCCCTGCTCACTGCAGGGAGTTGGACTAGATGGCCTTTAAAGGTCTTTTCCAACCCAAGGATTCCTTGATTCTAAGATCCTTGGATATCTCTAATGAATCTTACCTCACTTGGAAGCTTTGAGCATATAAAAAAAGAGGTGTTATTTATGAGAAAATTAACAAAAATTCAGTTTGAGCAAATCACAGTATGTATCAAAATGGTAAGCAGAACACTCTCCCCTGGTAACTTTGGTGATGATAACTAGTTAATGCTATTCTTCATTCACCAATATAAATTCATCAAATTACCAGCTGCGTTTTTACTTTGTCTCTCTTCCTTCTTCTTACAATAAATCCTACCCCGCCTATTGGAGATACTTACTACACATATATATGTATGCTATTCCATCCCCACCTTAATGGTCCTGCTGGATTTCAGCGTGATCAGGATTCTGCCCCAGGACGTGTTTGTACATCTGTGTGTGTGGCAGAAGGCATACGTAGGGAAGGGATTATTTTTCACTCTTGACAGCGTGAGGGATTTGAGCACCGATGTTAGGCACACTGAATCTCCTTGCCAAAGTGAAATGAAATCTGCTCTAAAGAAACAGTGGCATGGCAGAGACTGTCTCAAATGCATGCTTTGAGAATGGCACTAAAGTCATGCAATAAAAGGTGCCAAACCAAAAGGAACTCCACTTTCTCTGATTAGTCCAACCAGCGATCAGAGAAACTCCGTTACATTCAACCTGAGACTTTAAACACTAACCTTTTAGTTACCCTTGTCTTCTCCATTCATCAAAAGTGAGACAGCACGAAACACAGGCTTATTTGCAGTTCTTGTCATCGTGCTTCTTGAATAGGCAATGTGTTTTAGAGGAGAATGAGACATGAGAAAGGTGAAACGGGATTTGAATGTGAAAGGATGTTTTTTCCATGTGCAGCCAGGCTAATCCAGCTCTCCAGCAAGTCCCTAATTCACAGACCGCTGGGACAACAGAAGGACCGCACTGACTCCACAGGCTTTGTGGTTCACAACGTAAATGCCCAAATTACGTTCAGAATTTTCTGAAATTGGAATCAGTTCAGCCTAGAAAATGTTACATCGCAGTAAGCAGTATCAATTCTTTTCTGCCCACACTTATTCTTTGTTCCAATACGCTAAGTTTCATTTTAAATTTATGCCTTTTTTTCTTAAGGGAAAAGATTGCTGAGATTTTAACCCTGTTGTGATTTTGTAATGCCAAGCATTCCTGGATTATACCAACTCTTGTTCTACTCTGCTAACCTTAGTGCATGGGGAACAGGAAATTAAAAGAATTGGTAATTTTTCCTTGTTCAATCTGGACAAAGCACTAGAAAATATCCTTCTGAAAAAGAAAACGTAACAGGGGTTATTCACCATTTTTACAGTTCTCCCGGGAGACAAGTACTCATAGTTTTTCAATAAGGTTTTTAATCTGGAAGTGACCATATGGTCTATTTGCAGGCATTAACAAAAGAAACGCGCACAAAGCCTGATGAAGCAATAAAGCCAACCCGCACGGCACCCTACGCTAACTGAAGCCATCCCCAGATACGCCCGCATGGTTTTCCAGGGCGAACTCGCAGCATAAATGGTAACCGGGCCAAGAAACTGTCTCGGCAGCCCTAACCCTGTCTCCAGATAAAATCAATTGCTAGATGAACTGTAGCAATCCAAAGGTATCCCTTCTGTGCAGATTGCTATACACCAGGCAAGCATCCCATCCAAAAATTTCTCTCCCCTGATAGCCGGAACACATTCCAAGGATCTTTCTGAAGGATGGAGAATGAAAGCTGTGTGACTAATCTCAATAGCGACTACTGCTGGGGAAGGCGTTGGTCCAGAATAATCCACAGTAAGCCTTGGCACATGGATCGGGTCACCGCGAGGTGCCAACCTCCATGGCAGTTGTGCTCCGCAGCATCCCTCCAAACGGGTGCTTGCAAATTTTGAGGAGCACGCTGTTCTTTCCTTCATAACTCTGCACGCTCCCAGCCTATTTGTATGCTTTTGAAGCACATATATTGCCTTCTGAAGGCTGTGATTATTAAATGCTGTGTTTGCTACTATTTTTCTCTCCAGAGGATGGGTAAGAAACAGAAATTAAATCGCTCTATTAACACAGAATCAGGAGAAGGAAGTTACAGCAGGTTCCCCAAAAGACAGATGATTCATATATTTCATAAAAATTGTACCATAACTGTTAGCTATCATTCTGAGATAGCATTATTGTTGTAGGCATTGTTGCACGTAAGTAGATCATTTATCTGAATTGAAGCTTTACACTTCTGCGCACTCTGCAGGTCTCAGCCCTGCTATGATGGAGCTACTGTAGCAATGTATTATAGTGTCAAACCAACTCACATTTTATATTTTCAACTAAAGAAGGTCAAAATAACAAAATGCAGCCAAGGAAGGAAACAACTGCTATCATCTGCAGCTACACTTACATAGCAGCTTAACTCCTCTACTTTTTTGAGGGTGGTTCCAGAGTTCCTGCAGAAGTGTAGAGGGGTATTATGGAAGGCAAGTTGTGATTTTAAAAATCTCTATTTTTCAGATGTCCATGCTGATAGCCTTTACGCAGGACTGATGTTCATAAAAAAGGTATTCAGCACTTCTGACAAATGGGCCAGTTCAGGTCTCTCATTTAGATACTCTCCAACAAAAGCATGAAGAATCTCTTGTTGCTTTTGAAAATTTTGTAAATTAACTAAGAAAAAAATTTTCATGTCCTCAACCAAAATATTTTAATCCATGAAGAACCATTTTTCTGTTTTAACATTAAAATCAAAACATGAAAGACACTTTTATTGTTTTTAGAAATTATGAGTTATTAAATAATAGCAAGAAAAATGACAGAATATGTTATTATTGACAACCTCTAAAGGCTGGAATAAAAGATTTGTCTTTTATTAATGCAATTATTTATCTCTACTAGATGAAACATCATTAATTTTTTCCTCTACTACTTTTCTGGGCCTAAATATGCAATGGCTTCACAATCACAGAGTATGTTTCCACTTGGTCTTCGGGGTGTTGGGCTTTGCCTTATCCTGTCATTGCAATGAGTACATCCTGTCACTTACCCTCCTTCCTTGTGAGTAGGGTTGGTTTCTCTCCCACTCTAATGGGTCCCAGCCCACATTAAGAGCGATGGGAACATTGTCAGCATTTGTGGGAACTTCTTTACCTTCTCAAATCTCTTGTCCTCTAGGGTCTGCTCCTACAAGACTCATGAAAGTGGCACTTACTTACTTACTTACTTTTTGATGGATGGAAGCTGTAATTTTAGCTCCAAGGTTGAGTCTGTGTCATTCTCAAGCACAAACAAGGAGTGGGAACATGGGGGTCACTCATGTCTGTTTTGCTACCAGGCAGGCAAGTTAAAACTAGATCCAAGAGTATGGAAACCAAACATACGTTTAGTAAACAACCCCGTGCCCAAAACTACTTGGCAACCATAAGAAGTCACCTATTCACTTATTCTGTGACCAGGAGGGAATCTGCTGGGAGACCAATGACGCAAGTTATAAAATGATCATTGTCACAAACTTGAGCTGACTGCTGGCAGCCTTTCACATTTAGTATTTCCAGCTGTAATTAATGAGCCATTTTCCACTGTTCTTACTTGGGGATGCTAGTCAACATAACCAGCATAACCTGCCTGTCCTCCAGAAATAAGCTTGCATTTGTTGATTATTTTTTTTTCTTTCCCAAAGGTGCTTACAGAATCGTGCCTCTTGCCAGCCCTGCTGTATTCTGGTAGCTTACGACTGAGCTTCCTCAACTCCTCCCAAGCTCTAAAGAAAAACCAAGCTTCTACAACTGCCACTATTAAGAAGTAGTTGGAAATTTTCTACTTTTACATTATCATTTTCACAAGCTCCACTGACAGTGGCAACCACCGGAGCATTCACATTGCTCGGTTTTCTCCCCACTGCTGCATTGTCCAACTTCAATTCAAGCCTGTGCCTGTGGTCCAGCTGTAAGAAGACTCAAAACCAGGGTGCATTATATTGCTGGCGCTGCACTGCCAAAATGGAAAAGTAGGAGGTAGCCAGAATATGCACACTGACCTCTGTCTGGCTCAAATGAAATGGGTTTTGTTGTCGTTGTTTTGTAGTTTGGGGGTTTTGGGTTGGTTTGTTGTTTTGGTTTTGATTGTTTGTTTGTTTGCTTGCTTTGGATGAAAACAGATACAGAGACTGGTAAAAATTCACTAAGTCATAAAAAAACACAATATCCCAAATAAATTCAGAATCCCAGCAAAATAAAACCTTGATTTCTTGGTTAGTTAAGAATTCAATTGTAGAGCATGGACTTTGGAAATGTGGAAAAGAATCAAGCAGAGACTACAAAGCTAAAAGAAAAATCCACCCCCTAAAAATCAAAAGTAGTATCTTAATCTAATGGTGAAGTATCTTTTTAGCCTTTATTTTCCAGTCGTGTGTTCTCTGAGGTACAGGAAATGTAGAAATACAAGGTGGAATGACAAGATGCAAAAGGCAGAGGAAGTTATGTAAATATGTCTAAACCAAAGAGCTTCACTTGCCTTGAGACATATCAGCATGCGTACATTGACTTAATTTCACTTACAAATAAAACTGTCTTGCTGGCAGCAAAGTTAAGCTTGAGCCAATGCTTCATTTCACTTTGCATAAAGGCGAGGATGCCAAGACAATATTTGAGGCATGCAAGTGCGCAAGCCCAGAGATCTCAAGACGGGAGTATTGCTAAGGCATCTCTCTGGAGCACCTCATGAAAAAAACCCCACATTTGTGTAGTACCAACCACTTTTGCAATGGGAGGAAGGGCACTCCCAAACACTACTTAAAGAAAAGGCAAAGTGGGCACTGAATAGCTGCTCTCCCTTTCTCTCCAAATTGTAATTTTTATTTGTGCTGAGACTTTTTGCTGAACAGGCCAATCAATTCCCATTTTTCAAATCAATTTTTTATTGCCTTGAATATCTTGTGCGGATAAAGCACTTTCAAGTATGACTTTTTGAGTTTATCTTTTTGTTCTGCATTTATTATTATTGGAAAGTAGAAGTCTGCAATTGCCATTATGCCAAAGTTTTCCCCACAGCATTCTTTGGAATAAAAAAATGTAAAAGTTGTTACTTCAGCAATGATGACCTTTTCTGATGCCCATCTACATTCAGCAATGTTTCAGAAAGCAAGCCCGTAAAGAGAAAGTCCACCAGTGCCAATCTGCTGGTTCTCCTGGCCAGTCTTTCACAACTCACTCTAATAAGGCAATATTTATGATATTTGCACACAACTGAGTCCCAGCTGGAGTATCATTGAAGGAAGCACGGACAGTGGTTCCTGCCACAGTTAAATTACTGACAAAGTTGGACCGCTTATCCTTTGCAATCTTCAAACTTGCCTTACATCAAACCAACCAACTGAACAACCCCCCAAAAAATCCAGCACACAAAATTGTATTACAGAATCACAGAAACACTAGGTTGGA
>NW_010521088.1:0-14695 GCF_000687285.1 Phaethon lepturus
AAAACCTTGCCATGCAAACCCAATACACTGGACTACAGTAACATCAGTCCCATCTGGCTTAAACAGAAGTTTCCACATCCACAGAAGAGCCGTGTCCGCTCCCAAGTGCGTTGGTCCACATCTGGCTGACACTAACAAGCCAGGCTCTCGCCAACACCAGCTGAGAGACAGTAGAAGTTGCTGCCTTCAGAGACAGCAGCCTCTGAAGGAAAGGCAGGGCAGTTGTGGTGGGGAGCTACATCAGTCGTCCCAGTCAAACCTATCTCCAAAGGCAAGACCTTATCCTAAGGGTGAGCTCACGTCTTGCAAATATTAAGCTGCCAAAAGACAGGAGCAAAACCACAAAACCGAACTTACACCGTGACCAAAAAAAATCCGGTATTACTGATACCAAAATCCTTGCCATGCACATGTGAAGATAAAGAATTCATCTTCACCCCCAGCTTCTAAACACTCACAGTTACTGTGCAGGAGCATGCCCAGGTATGCATGGGCTTATCAGTGAGCCATACCAAGACTAATTTGTTGAAGAGATTAAAATGAAGTATTTGTCAGGTACTACAAATTTTTGACATTCTTCTTACATCAGGACCTTCATATTGGGGGGAGTAAGGGGGGGCTGCCATGTGGGAAGCCTGCCAGAATCCAACTTATTACACCACAATTTAAGACAAATTATTCTTTTTAACGTCATTGTAAGCTACCACAGCATTCTTCTGCAAGCCATTCTTACTAGTGTACATAGAGATCTGTGGCTTAAAAAAAACTAAAGCCAAAGTTACAGGAAACAATTTATTGACTCGATGCTGAATTGGCAGCTACGTAGATATAAATCAAATATTTAAGTGAAATTACACATGTCAAATGGCCCAAATTGGTACTATTGTGAATGAAATCCCATGGGCCATTATTTTAAGGATTAATATGATTATGTAATTTACTTTTATAAATTTACCTGAAACAACAACTTCCTTTATATCAGTCTATTTCAAAGCATATAAAAAATTGTAAGCTATCAAAGACTAATAAAAATTCATTCCTGAGCATAGAATGAAGCTGCTAATTCTTAATACATTCGGTTTCTAAGCATAGACCAAGCTTTGCATCCCAGACTATCAGTTCTGCCTAACTGGGTGGGGAAGCAAGAACAAGTAGTACTGGAGACAGGCGGGGAGCAAAGCCAGGTACATGGGTAAGAAGACAACCGACTGTACTGGAGTAGCTTTGCTGCGCTCAGTTTGCCACCCACCAGCCTAGTCTACCTTTCCATAAGCTGCCTTGTTCCAGGCAATAGCTTGGCTTACCTCAAAACCACAGCTCTTCAAGTCAATGATGAGACAATTTGAGACTGAGGAGTTTCCAAAAACAAATACCTTCTTACTCATACTCCAAACAGGTGACTGGGATTTAAAGGCAACTTCTAAATTTAAAGATCTGTTACAGTCATCAAATGGCCAATTAGTTACCTGAACTTCAGCCAAATGTGTTAGTGGCCACTCAAGTTCTGAAAAATTTTACCGTCTTAAATCTGTATGAATTTGTCTCAACGAACATGCATTACATTTCAGGAAATTTATGACAGAACGTTACTCCACAGCAATGAGGCATGACTAAGCTTGAGAATCTGCCTTCATCAGAAGGGCGGTTTACAGGCCATCAAGCCAACCCAAGTCTTCACTTCCTCTGCTTCAGCTAAGCAGTGAGAAAGGAATACGGAATTTGTATTGATCTTGTTAAGACTTGTTGACACACAATAATTGTTATTTTTAGCTCCACTGTGGGGAGAGTGGGGACGTTTGTTCTGGGTTATGGGTGGAATTTTTAAACTGGATTAGAAACAGGAGTAACAGACAATTTTAGTCTGGAACTGAAGTATCCGCACATGAACCTAATCAAGAACAACTCCAAGACCTCATAAAGAAAAACGGAGAAATCCCACTTTCCTAGTTTGTCTTAACTAGGAGTTGTCCCAGTACAGAACAAAAATACACTTCTCCAAAGACTTCAACTGCATTACTGCCTCAAAGTCAGAGGCTGAAAAAAACACCATAGGATCACAGTAAAATGGTTGTGGAGAAACAAGACATTTCAATGGGGTACTTAAATCAGCTTTCCTGTCTTTCAAATATATTTTGTTCATTTTGTGAATTATTTTCTTTTTAAATGAGCTTTCCTCAAAAGAATTTCACTACATGTTTATTTCTTGCATTTTAGATTTTTTTTCTAATTGGAAGTGGTTTAAAAACCTCTACTTCCATGTAATGCATCACAGATTTACATATAATAATATAAACAGTTTTTGGTTTTCAGTCTTGCCAGAAGAACCTGCTCAAATGTATAAAAATGAGTCGGAAGGTTCAATGACCCATCCACACTAACAGACTTTTAACACCGGCTCAAGATTAGTACAACTGATTCAACATATCCTGCTGGTCATAAAGCTTTTAGCAGAATAAAGTAAAGAAATTCAGACATTCATGATTATAATCATCCCATAAGATGGGGATAAACATGGAAAGGGTAGACGGGAAATTAAAGCCTGCCATCTCATAGAAGTCAGTGAACAAACTAATGAGCATAGGAAATTACAGGGTAGCACCATACATTTCTTCTTCTGCTTTCTAGACTCTCAGAAGTCAGACAATTAAATGCTTAACACAAAAGCCTAAAGTTCTGCAGTCAAAAATCCAAACGTTGATCGCATGTCCAAATGCAAACAAAATGGTTTCACTACAAAAGATCTCTCCTAGTGACTGCACAGTCCATAATTATAAAGGCACTTATGTTATTCACCATTAAAAATATATAATTGCCTTTTCGTGCCTTTTCAATATTTATAGCCAACAGTTGGAAGCTTGTATTAAATCTGTTCTCTCCATTCTCGCATTCATTGCAAACGTTCACATCTTTGGTGCAGTTATGCCAGTTCCTAGGGGTTTTTCCTTTTCTTTTTTTTTTTATTTTGGTAACGCTAAGGAAAGTCTCAAATTGTTTTGAGACAGTCTGTTATTTGTACCATGTTTTCCATTAGCTATATGGAATAAGACTCAATAACCTACTAAATTAACATCAATCTTTTGCTAACAAATATATCAGCTACTCAAATACAGTGAGACTTATTTTTAAACAACTACTTGTAGCAGAGATTAGTTTATATACGTTGATCCAAATACAGAGGACTATAATGATTGGCGGCTTTTAAACAACAAAATTTGTTTTAAAAAAAATAATAAAAATCAGGAATAAAGAACCAAACAGGGAAATTGCAGTGATACACAAACGTCCTGGAGTAAACAGCCAAAAACAAACTCCTAGGTGGCACCAAGTTGTGATGATGAAAGCATTTTAAAAGACCTCAGCCTAGAGAACGACATCAGGAAGAGCAACGAGGGTGGCCAGGAAAGGAGACCACAGTATATCAGGTACGGTTGCCTACTAAAAATAGGGTTAGTAGTTACCTGTGCTTAGAGGATTCCCCAAGAGCTGCCAGAGCAAGATTAAGATATGACAATTCTCAGATGCTTTTGCTGGTGGTGGGTTGTTTTGGGGTTTTTTTTTTAGAGTGCTTAATTAGTCCACAGGTTTCAAAGCAGCCAGGGTTAATAACCATGATACCAGTTTAAGCACAAGGACTGTAGTCCAGACAATCTAGGCATAGGTAAGCCAGTTAAATTCCCGTGAAAGAAGCACATCACTCCTGATTTGGACTAGATGAAGTCTTCATATAATTTTCCTTGTAGTTGGCAAGAGCAATCTATTTTGTGAAAAACCTTAATTTCTGTAAAGCCCAAGTCACGGTACTTCAACATCATAGCCAAGTGGCAAGCACAGCTACACAGTATTCCTTCTTGAAATGCATCACTAAAAAGGTTGTGACCATTAAAAATCCCAATGACGTACACTCTGTAGTCTACCGGCCTTCATGGCACACCAGATTTGTTAAATGGGGCAGGTACTCCAAATCATGAGCAAGTAAGTCGCAGTGACATTAAAGAGCTGTCATTAAGCAACTGATCTGCAATAACTGCTCATGTGAAACATTTTAAGCTTTCCATTAGCTTTGTAAATTTAGTAACAGGCTAAGGCAGCAATGCTGTTCAGGGGGAAGGGGGAACCCAGTAAGCCACCTCTGCCCTGTCACTGGTGATCATCTGTCTGCATCTGAAGCTGTAACGGTGCCAACTGCTCACATTTCATCTAACTTCTGGGGCATACCGTCATTTCACCTTACTGAAACAAGACCTTGGAATTGCTGTCCTTGTGCCTTTGGGACCGAGAAGCCGGGCATCGAATCACCAGGGGGGCTTTCCGCGCGGTCCCGAGTGCTGGTCGTCGACACACTCCAGCCTCTGCTTGCTGCATTTCTCCCTTGCCAAGCGGAAAAAAAACCAAAACCAGAACCACCCCAGAAACACAAACCTCTCACTCTGGTTGAGAAATACCAGTTCCCAAGAGCAATCCAGTCCCAACCCAGCCAGCAACACGCTCATTTCCAGAATGACCGAGAGCATCAAGGCCTCCTCCACTTTGTAAACTGGGGTTTTCTAGAAGCCCCCCCGGATGCCGGGGGAGACCCCGATCACCCCCTCCAGAAGTTACTTGCTGCAAATGGCCACCAGCAACCGGGGGTTGAGCCGGTGAGGAGTTCCACGCTGCAGCTCACCGGCTTATTACCATGACAACTCACAGAAACTCACTCTCCAGAAACAAAAGCGAGCAGCACGCATTGGAAACTGCGCTCTGCCAGAACCTGCACACAGAAATATCTCGGTAGTACTATAATCAACAGAAAATACAGTGAGTTATTTTCTATGGCTGGCCTACAACCATTTTATATTGCTGGCTTACAACCAACCAAAGCAAAAACACAAAACAAACAAAACAAAAATAAAGTTCGCCTTTCCAACCATGAGGCAACAGCGGGTTGGAGGTTCTTTCCTTAGCTGAAGGAAAACCTCACCGTTCCTTTTTGCTTTGGACAGTTTTGTTTTCATTTAAGAAAAATCACGTTACTCAGTTGCTTTACATTTATGAATCAAAAAAAGCAGATACAATAAAAGCAGGGGAGAGGAAGAAAAGATTATATACCACAGCTGATTTCAAAGGTTTATACCCCAATATATATTTGTTATATTCATGCGTTTAAACAAAGCATCAAGATCCATTTTGATAGACAGAACTTCTCCCACATTCAAACATACAACTCCTCTTAGTTCAGCTTATACTTTAAACAAAAGCTTTGTAATTTGATTTCATGTTTTAAAAGGAGACAGCAAAGAATACATTCACTTATTTTTTTGGAGCAGCTGAATTTACAGCAGCATATTTCAGAGCATTTCTTCCAACAGAAATTAATCTCACTTGAAGCATCAATAGGAGGTCACATGCAAATTATTCCCAGACTATCAGGCAAATGATCATACTGAAGTACATGTTTGCATGTCAAATCAATCCTCACCCAAAAATTCAGCTCAGAAGCTGCTGGTGGTCACATCCTCCCACAGCAGGGATTACTCTGCTGTGCAAATGAAGCAAACATTAGAAAAATGCTAAAGTATTTTCCACAAAATAATCTCCAAGCCTAAATTTATTTCTTAGCTCAGGTATTTCCTGAAACAGAGGCTGCATTTAATAACTCTAAATTTTTATCTTCTGGATTATTTTCTTTCCTTCACTATGAGCAATGGTAGGATTCTGAAAAGGACCTGAGATTTTTCTGGTTTATTTTTTAAACATCACGTGGGGATGAATCAATTACCATCTCTCAGGTTAGCTTACTGAAGACACAGCTTTTATCTGTGGTAAGAGTTTTGCACTCTTAGAAGCAGAACACCAACCACTTAAGAAATTTTCAAGTCAAATGGGGAAACACCTACAGTGGTCAAGCACCTGTAGGGTTACAGTGGTGGTGGAGCATGGCCCCTTCCAGGTCACCACCCTGCGACCTAAATGCAGCTCTGAATACCACCATAAAGATGGAAAAAACAAACTAACAGCTCTCCATTGCCTAATGGGCTGGACTTTCTCTCAGGCACCGGGAGAGCATCTGACACTTCAGTGAGCCAAACTCCTTGCCAAAGCCACCGCCTCTTGACAGAGCTATTGCTCTGACCCTTTAGCGGTCCAAGTCCAACAAGCAGGGGTCAGGTGCCTACCTGCAGCCAGCCCACATGAGGCTGCCCCGGCACGAAGGACACGCGGGACCACCCTGGCTTGGCAGCAAAGCAGGTGGATGAGCTGGGGTCAGCCCATCTGCTCTGCCTCTGCCTTTTAAGATGAAGTGACACAGAGCAGCTTCAGGTGATGTAACGGATCACTGCCCTTAAGGAGAAGGGCTCGACTCTCCTGATTCAGTCTTACCTGGCACTGCACCCACAAGGGAAAACCACCAGGAACAGCGCTGAAGCTTAAAGAGTGCCAGAAAGAAGCCACGTGGTGAAACTTCACTGGAACGCTCTGCCAGCCCCTAAAAAAATCCCTTCTGGAGGGAACAAGGCACTCGGACTGGTTCAGCCATACTGTCAAACTCTGAGGGAACCTGGAAACGCCCTTCTCTAGCATCCCCCATTAGCAGCTCTACATAGCTCTTTCTCAGCACTTTGAAATCCCTTTCATCTCATCACACCTGCCAAAGGGATCCATCAGATCTAAATCCACTTCTGGGCATCAGACAAGCTCAAAACCAAGACCTAACACCTATATTCTTTGTTGAATATCCAATCTATGCTTAAAACACTGCATTTGTACCACAGGTTACAGTGTTGGTCATACAGACATGATTTGCACTCGCTATCATGTGCACACACAAGAGATCCCAAAAAGGCTGGAAGTTGGAAGTCAAGCTGATCTACTGCTTACTCTGTTACCTGACCAGCTCTGTATTTTTTTGTTCAGTAACTTTACCAACAACTGTAAAGAGATAGAAACACTACCAACTATTTCTTTGTGGCCCGGGGATTCATCGCTAAGAAAACACGGCAGTCCAACAGCAGTGGCAGCTCACAGCTGGTCTACAAACTGCCTACTGAACGAGAGTTTAATTTCCAATAACTGCTAATGAGATATCTAGCTGTCAGTCAAAACTGACTTTTTTTATTTATTTATTTACCTTAAGTTCAAGGACGTCCCTCCATTTGTTACACTAGTTTCTCCCCCCGCCAGCCCCAACGAACATGGACACTTACAAGGTGGTGCAGCTGCCGAAGGACTAACAGCAAGTGCTGTGGGACGGAGAACCCAAACACACGGACACACAAAAAACCTGTCCACAGGACAGCAGCAGGCTGTCCCTCAGAATCTTAAACCAACCCATACTAAAGGGAAACAGGTTTTTCAACCTCCACAGTCTTTCCAGAGTGGTACCATATGTCACATGCTTTGCTTAATGTAAGTTAAAAAAAAGAGTTAGAGATATAACACTGACTTCCTTATATATAATAAAATGCATACCCTTGGTTTCCTAACAGAGTATTTTGGCACAGATCTTAAGCATCACTATTTACAAACTTTTAAACCAAGTCTTGATATGGAAAAGCTTACCGGTTGTTTTGCAAACTAATTTAGATGAAGCATCTGACAGCCATCAATTTACTAAATCTTAACAAGATACTACTTATCAACTGATGAGCAAGGAACATTTGTTCTTAAACACTGAATGTGTATCTTCACAGCAGCTTAAAATCATGTGTTTGAACGCCAAAATTGGACATTAGAAGTATGCACATTCCTCATTAGAGATTACTGCTTATCTCCTGAGTTAGTAATTTACCACTGAGTCTGACAACTCACTTTTTTCTTTTAACACTAAAAGCAACTGCAGGCAGAGCTCAGCCCGAGCCCGGCAGCGAAACATCGCGCCCCTGCCCAAAGCACTCCGATGGACAGTAGGTGTGATCTCTCCCACTGGTGCCCCACAGAAGCCCTTGCAATGCTATTAGAAACCCAACCTGAAACAGGTTTGAGCACCACGTCAGTATCTAAGCATACCTAAGAGCATAAGAAGAAGTATGACCAACGTTATAACTACGTGCTGGCACAGACCTAAGATGTCCTAAAACATGAAAGAGAGACAAACACCTTTCCATTCCTTTTCCTGAGCCTGGCATAAGAAGATGGGAATAACAAACGTGATTTTAAACAGCAGCGAACATTTCCTGAAGATACAGTGGCCTAGAATGATGCTAGATGACAAGAAATGGGAGACCCCTGCAGAAGCACTGCCATCTCCTCCAGGAGCATCTGGTGGGACTTGTGGCTGCACCATGCTCACCAGGGCTCCTGAGCTTTGGGCACAGAGGAGGAGGGACCACTAGCAACAGCATGGCTAAAAGAAGACTTCTACAAAGGCTGGGCATGGTGACTGAGGTAAGTCGGCTCCCAGGCTGCAGAGGGCTGGGAGCGGGAGGCAGGAGGACACCACGCCTGTGGCGTTCAGCACGAGGAATCGAGATCCCAGCAGCCTTGTTATTAGCTTTGGTCTCCACTGGCCTTGTGCTGGTACCAGTAGAGTTAATTACTGTTTCTGCTCTCCAGCCCCACTGGGAAGGGCTCATTAAGTCAGGAGCCTGGCAATACCCACAACAGCCTCCGTACATTTAGATGGCACTTCTCTGTTGATGAAATAAGCCACAGAAACCCTGGAGAGTGAGCTGTGGAAGGCAGCTCCACAGGGAATAACCTCAGGAGCAACTGAGCTGGATCGAAACTAGCTCTGTGGAAACCCAAGGTGTCTCTGCATCTTGTTCATTTGCCCCCAGGTCTAGAAACATAGCTCAGGAGTTACTCACACCATCCCTGCATGTCACAAGCTTTCCTCAGAGCGTGCCTGCTGCCTCCATGCAGTGCTGTGTCTCAACTAAAGCATCTGGCGGGACCTGATCTCTTTTTGGAAGATCATCACAGCACGTGTAGCCCAGATAACTACTGACAACAAAGCCTGTAAGGGTTGAGACTTTCTCCTTTTAAAACAACATCCTCAGCTACATTTAGCACAGATCATGATTATTTTTTCTAGCGTTCAACATATCAAAGGGTGGCTCATCTGTCGGATTTTATCTATCTAACCTACAAATGGTCAGTAGCCTCAGGCAAACTGTCCAGTTCAAGAAACAGTAGTCAGACTGTAAACTTTTCATCTGCAACAGGTGGTACAACTACAGTGGTTTCAGGATATAAAGTCATTGTTTCTATGCACAGGACCCACGCACGTTTGCCAAGTGAAGTTCCTAACTTGTCACGTTAGTTGCTCTGCCTTCCTGCCCTCACCAGCATTTTTAACCAATTTCACCAGGTCCACTTTTTCATAAAGATCCGAGGTTTTTTGCTCCTTCATGAACCTAGCAATTACTGTAGACTGGCAAATATGTCCACCATTTGCTTATTCCTTACCCTTAATTCAAAGAAATTTGTTCACTACATTTCTACTACATTCCCTTCTGTATTTTGACTAATGCTAGCATTTAGCCACAACAGGCAGACACATGGTTGATGGCAGCATCAATGAATTAAAGATCTCAAAGTAGCTGCTAGAGGGCAAACAGCCCTAAAGAAATATGAAGGGAGGAAAGAAATTGTCACCTCTCTTGGCAGTCTCAGATACTAGAAAAAGACTGAATGAATGCAGCAGTGGCTCCAAGACCCCACATGTTTTATGGCCAGCCAAATCCTGCAAAATCTGGTAAAAGTTCTGCGTAGGTTCCAGCTGCACTTTTAACTGAAGATTTTTGGCACTTGTGAAGGTACGGGAAGCAGCCAGGAGCTCTAGAACAAGTACATCAGCTGGATATGTCTAAGAAAACAATCAGCAATGCAATAATTTTCTTGAAAATTTTGAATATACTTTATGGCTGTTCTCAAATAGGGGATCCCACAGCCCCCTTCCCTTCCTTCCTTCGAGTGCAGAACACCAAGACTGCACTGCTTACCCTTGATATTCATTCTTCCACAACTGAACTGACTAGAGACAAAGCAAAATTTGGCTGTGGATCACTGTCACAAGCAATGGGTTTAAGCTACCTGCAGTTCACAGAACGCCCTCACTCCTCTTTGGCCAAATCCAAATTGCTCACTTCCATTTAGTACGTACAGTGGCCCAAAACTTGCCTTGACAAAGCATGCACTTTAAGGAAACCTGCGCTCACCAGTGTCCTTGGCTCTCCCTGCTAAATTGAAATTCTGCCCCAGAGAACTGGGAAGGCTTTTTTGCAACCTCCCAGAGATTTCTTTATGATCGCAAGCTATGCACTGACGCAGCACGTACTACGTGCTCTCCTCTGCCAGCTCTGCTCGTGTCGGTACTGCATAGATGAAAGACGACACTGACAGACAGAGACAGTTGCTCCTCAAATTTCCACAGCAAGTTTTGGCAGAGGGGATTCTCCAGTGTTACAGTCATGATTTAGTTGGCTCTGCACAGTTGTCTCACCCAGAGGTCAGTTCTGCACTTTTTTGCCATTGACTTGCATTCCTTGGTGCTTTTTTTTTTTTTTTGAAGACTTATGAATGAACTTAAAAGTCAAGAACAGCAAACGCTTTGTTTTGTTTGCCTTTTTTTTTTAAGCAATGAAATACTACATTTTAATTTTAGCATATCAAGAAGTCATGGATTCCTACTCACATAACCTGAAACTACAGAGCAGTTTCCTTCCAAGGATATCTTTATTTTCTTTCCAGCAGCACATGAAAAAAGTCTGGGCTCAAGATTGAATGCAAGAACACATATTCTCTGAAATTATTAACTTGCACTGTGAACTTGCAGAACATACAAGCTGAGTAAGAAGTAAGAGGTTGGCTATTCCAGGTTAGCTATTTACTAGGTTAAGGTTAGAGTCACACACAGTGCGCCTAGGGAGCACAGCTGGCCACGGAAGTATATGCAAAGACTATTTGCCCTTCACTGAACCAGCTGATAACTCCAGGTAGTTTAGGGTCAACAATATACCCTTAACTCTATCTTGAGGATGGTGGGGGTGTCAGGCAGGGGGCTCCTTTGGCATTTGGAGGAATGGTCACAACAGTGAGGGTGCAGAGAGATGACAGGACAACGCTACACTCGGGCTACTGTAAGAAAGTCTACAGGTGTGCTGGTTTTGGCTGGACAGAGCTAATTTTCTTCACAGTAGCCAGTATGGGGCTGTGTTTTCGATTTGTGCTCAAAACTGTTGATAATACAGAGATGTTTTTGTTCTTGCTGAGCAGTGCTTGCACAGAGTCAAGGCCTTTTCTGCTTCTCACACCGCCCCACCAGCGAGTTGGCTGGAGGTGCACAAGAAGTTGGGAAGAGTTACAGCTGGGACCACCGACCCCAACTGACCAAAGGGATATTCCATACCATATGACGTCATGCTCAGCATGTAAAGCTGGGGGAAGAAGGAAGGGGAGCACATTCAGAGTGATGGCATCTGTCTTCCCAAGTGACTGTTAGTGTGATGGAGCCCTACTTCCCTGGAGGTGGCTGAACACCTGCCTGCCGATGCAGAGCAGCAAATGAATTCCTTGTGTTGCTTTGCTTGTGTGTGCGGCTCCTGCTTTCGCTATTAAACTGCCTTTATCTCAACCCACGAGTTTTCTCACTTTTACCCTTCTGATTCTCCCCTCCATCCTGCTGTGGGGAGAGCGAATGAGCGGCTGCGTGGTGCTTGGTTGCCAGCTGGGGTTAAACTATGACAACAGGTTTAACTTTGCCCTGTGCTATGTAACAGAACTTTCTGGAGTTAATCCAAAAATACTAACTGCTTTGGGAATTAATTACATAATTTTTATATTTTAAACAGTGGAATAAAGGATTTTTTGAGCAGCAATGTTGTATAACAGATCCTTAGGCGTTTCTCCTTTTTAGGCTTTGGCAATAACTGAGCACCTTGTGGCACTGGTATGGTCTCACTTGGTAATTGTGGAAGCTTATGTAATGCCAACCAGCCTTATTTGTGCTGAGAGTGATTTAGAATTCCTGAGGGACAGGGGAAGGGGAACAAATACTGTATTCAACACTGATCCAGGGACATACCCGAAGAAGAAAGCACAAGTCTCAGTACTAAACTAATTTGAGTTGCAGCAGGTCTGATTTCACAGAAACTTTTCAAAAGTTACTTATTATCTTTTTCATTCAATTAAACCTAAGCGGTCTTAAAAATAAAATCATTTTAGAGAAGTAATTTGAGTGGGTTTATAAAGGTTTATCAGCAAAAAAACCTTGGTTTTAAGCTTGATTTTATACCCTGTCAGAAAGAAATGGAGTACTATGCTAATAGCTTTACAGGAACGGATTAAACGTGCAAACCTGATCTAAAAAAGCAGGAAAATAAGTCAAAGAAAAGAGATAGTAGCAGCTAACATTGATACAAAGGACTAGTTTTTCCAAAGGTACATATCAAACAAGGGAATCAAGGACCCCATCTTTTATTTCAATACTTTTTTTTTTTTTAAATTAAAGAAAGAAGGATTTTGTGCACGACCTGCACATCTCTCAGTTTTCATCCCTTATGAACCCGCTAGCAAGTCTTAAACCTATTTGACAGCATGGAAGATTTACAACAGGAGACGAAGAAAACAAGAAATGCAAAGAAACATGAAGCAACAAGCTACAGGGCTGGGAACCACACAGAAGGCACAAGTTGGGAACATCAAACACTTGAAAATACAAATATTTACACACATTCTTTATGCTCACAGAATAACTTCTTTTTAAAAATTAAAAATCCTGTCAAGCACTTCATACCAACACAAGTGACCTGAAACAGAAGTTCAGCTTTTCCAAGCCTTCTAAATTAAATATTTAATACCGAGTTTCCCTTACTTGGGTTACTAAAAGAGAGTTCTAGGTTAGCAAATCAGAGCACCCTACCCGCTTTCAAGTTATAAATATACTTTTGTATCAGTTACAAATAAAAGGTTCCCTCAAGAAAAATGGAGCTTTGTTAGTTTTTAAGTAAACACAGCTTACCCAAAACATCTTATAAAAAAAGCAATGTTTAGATCTCTGATGGGTAACATTCTGCCCAAAGAAGGAAAGGACTAGCCCAAACTTTTACTCTTAGCTCTCAGGGTGAGCTGGCAGAGGGTTCAGGGAGTGGGCTGGAGAAGCTTGAGCACTTGGCAATGGAAAACCAAGAAGTCAATATCTGGCTGTCTGACAAGACAATTTTCTGGCTGTAATCTCATTCTCTTAAGCAAATTAAAACAAAAAAAAAAGCTCTCATTGCCCTTCTGGTTAATGGCATTTCATTCACTTGAACAGCCTGCTGTTTGAGTGCTTAATACGACTATTACCAAGAATAAATTTTATTTCTGACCTCAAGCCAGCAGAGGAAAGTCTCAGAGGCCTGGAATGCATTCACAACATTGAGATGGCTCACATGTGTCCAGATTAACTCCTGGAGCGTGTTTTATTGGTGAGCGCATGCTTTACTAAAAACAACATACATCACAGACGGAAAAAGGTTTATGGGTTGACAATTTATCTAAAGAACAAAAAAATCCTGACCAAGCAGTATCACATAAAACAAACAAAGCCTTCTTGTATTCACTATTCACTTGCTGCTAAAAAGCATGCTAACATAGTTTGAAGCAGCAGTAAAATTTTGAATATTAAGTAATTGGAAGGAATATCCCGAAACAGACTTGTAACAAAAATACACTCAATCGCTCTAATTTCTTCACAAGAAATATTCCACTGCCTCTTGGTACCTGACTCGGGCATCAACATTTTTATTCAGAATGTTG
The DNA here is from genome assembly GCF_000687285.1 of Phaethon lepturus. Lineage (NCBI taxonomy): Eukaryota > Metazoa > Chordata > Aves > Phaethontiformes > Phaethontidae > Phaethon > Phaethon lepturus. The sequence goes on from NW_010521088.1 coordinate 13,720, forward strand.
TATTAATGAAAGGCATGAGGAGGCAAATCAAACAAGCTCTTTTGGCAAGTACAAATTTTTTCAGCAAGAAATGATACCATGTGATTGTCCAAAGTCCTGGACGCCATTAAAGAAGAACTGAGTTACGGCAGAAACACATTCTGACATTCTTAAAATACTTGATTTGGCCTAGCAGTAGTTCAGAATCTACAAGCACCCATAGCAAAGTATAAGAAGATGCAATAAAATGCTTACACTTTTCAAAGAAGTCTGGTTTTCTTCTTTTTAACATCTCCTACATGAACGTAACAACACAAATCCCGCAGTTAATATGTTTTTAGAAGGTTCTGTTTCAGGTCAGTATCTTACAAAAAATACTTAAATATTTATAAGCTTTTTACACAACATGGAAAGCAAAAGTAACCAAATAACCTCTTACTGCTAATACATCTGCTTGTCTTCACTGTTTCCTACTTCACCATTAGAATCCCGGGAAAACACAGTAACTGTTTTGAGACCAAGCACAAAGACGTCCTAATTATTAGAAATCCCTCTCAAATCTAAGCAGCAGAGCAAGATTAATACAGTCACAAGACCCAGAGATTAATCTATTTACCAAAGAATCCATGCAACAAAGCAGACTAATACTAAAAGATTACTGAAGCTAGATTTTCAACAAGATAAGAAGGGTCAAGAGACCTAAACAGTGCAAAATATCTCCCTAATAATGGTTTCTTCTAAAAATAAAAATAAGTTCCAGAAGAAAAAAAAAAATTAGCTTCCTGACTTTTGACAAAAATGTCTTATACAAAAAACCCAAACTCTCTAGATAGGTTAAATCAAGAGCCAAAATTACTATAAACACATTACAACATCAGCCAAGCAACAAGCTGACCAGTAAAATAAGTCCTTTGTTTTTAATTACATTTAAAGACCAAGAATGGATGCCAAAACAAGCAAAAAAGGCCTTACCTGACCACTCCTCCAACCCTCCCCG
>NW_010521088.1:14755-16856 GCF_000687285.1 Phaethon lepturus
CCCCCCCCCCCCCGAAAAATTGTAAAAACATAATCTATTCAGGATATTCCACAATTCAGATATGGGATTCTCTCCCAAAACCCTATTATAACCATATCACAGAGAAAGAAAAACAACCAGTGTCAGATCTAGAACATAAATTTTTTACTAAGCTCAAAAAAAACAGCTGCATCAGCCCATCCTTGCTGAACCAAAAGAAGGCTCTGAGGTACCCGGACTTGATGCCCACCTGCAAGCAAGCACCACAGGTCAGACTTTCAAACCCCAGCTCAATGGAAGATGGTACAGTGAAATTCAATAACCCAGAATCTGGAACAAGACAATTCAAACCAGAAATTTCAGGGCCTACTGGAGTCTTTGTTGTGTATCTTGCAGTTTGTGAAAAACAAACATTCAGTCAGCTTACCCAAAGGATTCAGCAAATCCTATCACTTCTCAGCAGCACCAGAGAGCTTTCAAAAGATGCATTTGCTATAAATTACACATATGCTACGGAAGACGCCAGAGCAGTTCCCGTATGTTGTAGAGAAACTCAGATTCAGCTTAATACATTCTTGATTATTTAGTGAGAGACTTCCACTTGCAAGAATTCTAAAGGCATGTTCTTAATAAAAAGAGTATTTCACATGGAAACCTTTAAACCAATCTAGTACTATTGCCGCTTGAGTTTGCCCTAAAGAGGATGCTTACTCTTAATGCTCCCATCATCCAGTATTTTCCATTTAGCATTTTTTTTTTTTTTTTTTTTTTTTTTTTTTTTTTTTTCCACACAGCATAGACTAGATTGAAAACACCTTACAGGTCCTAAGAGTATGTGCTATACAAGGGGAACACACACTGGACTGAGTTGTATTTATTCCCTGCTTCACCAGCTGCAGTCTTTACACTGATACCACTAATAGCTTAACCAAAACAGGATGGGGAAAGAGGTCCCAGCTGCTCACCCACAGACTTTCAGGGAGCCATAATGAAGCTCAAGATGCTCTCCTAAGCCTGGGAGAGTGCTTGCATGAAGACAGAAATCCTTCCTTCCATCTAGGACATCCAACAGAGAGGAAAAAATGAGGATGACAGAGGGATTAACAACATCTTACAGCTCCCAAATTCCACGTTCCAGCTTCAGAGGCTGGCCAGCTGGTCACAGATCCCAGAGGAGCATATCCTAGCTGAAGAAAACTGTACCACCAGACAGTGCCGCCCACTCCCCGCTGCGTCCTCGGCAAACCCCTGCCCCAGTGACCCGGTGAGGACGGTACAGAAGTATCTGCTGATAAACCACACCGCCACGCACGCATCAGGGCACCCCGGGTGGGAACCCGCCCGAGGGAAGCGTACGAGTGGAAAGCATTCAGCGGTGGAAGAGGAGTATAATGGGGCAGGGACTTTCCCCTGCATACTGCATTTATTTAATGCTCAACCCTCAGTCATCACAAATGGCAGGCCTGGGGAAATAGATGGTTTTGATGTAGCCAAACATAAGCATGATATAAGAATCCACAAAAAACGGAGGGCTATAGTATAGCTTAAATTGTCAGTGATTATAATTTCTACATTTACACCACACCTAACTCAATTTTGGGAGCAAATCATACCAGCCACATCCTCCTTTCCTTTTTGTGTTAAATAATATCTTTAATAATGCTTTTATAGTAGGCCTTCATTTTCCCACAGTCTCATTAACCTGATGACTTGAAAACAATAGGGCTTCTTGCATGCAAAGACAGAGGATGCAGCTGCTTCCATCTATAAATAAGATGTTGTATCAGATGTGACTGCTATTGTTTCAGCAGTTCATTGGTTACATGAGACGATTAGAAGCCAGGGTCAAGGTTGGTTTTGGGTTTTTTTTTTCTTTTCTTTGAATTGAGAGGACCAGTATCTTAAAAGAAATAAGAGACCAAAAAGGTGAAGAGAAATACAATAGCTTATGCAAGTCACCTGCCATACACTCTAGCTTCTTGACGTAAGACAAACCTGAACGGTAATGACAAAAACCACTAAACAGTAGAACTGGTTTTGTAATTTAACATTCATTTATCAGATTATGGAGCTGTCATATTCTGTACATCCAGCAATACTTTAAAACATCTGTGGGAAAGAG
>NW_010521088.1:16887-48625 GCF_000687285.1 Phaethon lepturus
TTTGTAGCTGGAAGGTCTAGCAGTACATATGTACTTCTATTTTAGTAATACCTCAAATTTTCAAGGAGGACAGAGCAGAAATATTGTATAAAAGCCTGTATTACCAGACAACCAAGATAGGAGCACATTTTATTAGGAACATGAGTTTAGGAAGCGGTTTACATATTTCACACTCCAATCTGCGAGTACTCAGTACTTTGCGCTCACCCTCAGGCGACCAAAAGAACGAGGGAGACACAAGAAGGGGAGGAGGATGAAATCCAAGTGCCTTCAATACCAGTTTGTGAAACTTCATCTCAAGGAGACAAGGATGGATCCCAGTGTCCTGAGCAGTGGGGGATCCACAAACGAAGAGGGGCAAAAGGAGAAAGTGACTACCTACCCTAGTCAGATACTAAACTTCACTGATCCATGTCAAAGATTTCCTCTCCGATGTACTATTTTTCCCCCCATTACACCAATTACATTAAATTACACCAACCACTAATCCAAATTAGTATTATTATCACTTAGATTACATTAGAAATGCTTAGATATTTCATCAGCATCCTTAGTTCATAAAAGTATAATTTAAGTTTTTCTTGAGGAAGTATATTAAGACAGTAGTACTGCACTGGCTACATACTAAGCCCACCACTGGGATCTGGCTGCTCTGTGTAACACTTGGGAGCTGCTGGTAGCAGAAGAGCTTTGGCTGTTCTGCTTTGGGAGATGAGCAACTCTTTCCTTCTCCAAAGACTTGTAGACCCTGTGCCAAGGTGCCTCTAGCTCACTCTTCCCAGCAGCTCCTACCAGCCAGGCTACTACAGCAGGGGTGTGCCCCAAGACCCAAAACTGGTGCACCCTGCAGAAAAAAAGCATTTCCATCTTTCAAGGTGCATCTACAATACACAGTCTGCCAGGCAGACAAATACATCCCAGCAGGCTCCAAATTCAGGAACACCTGAGCTGATCAAGAGTGTACTGGTCCCACACAGCCCAAAATGAATATATATATGTATATGAGAGGATAGATAGACAGACAGACATTCCTGACAAGCTATATACAACCTCTGCTGGTTTGCCTGCACTGAGCTTCATACTACTATGGCAAATTTAAAGTTAAGTTTTGGGTTGTCTACACGGACTTGAAAGGTAGGCATACCCTCAGAAAAAGAAAAAAAGCAAAACTAAAATGGGGGTAGAGAATGCAAAACTAAAATGGGACAGAACTGTCAGAAGCACTTAAGAAGGAAACAAGTTGCAGTCAGAATGAAAACCATGAGCATTTCTGACAGAATAAAAGCACAACCAAACAGAAACTAGGATGTGCTTAAAATTTAGTGGGGTTGTTATAAATAAAGGAACAACAGCTAAGAACAGAACAATGTTTTGCTTTTTAATCTCAAAACTTTACAATTCATTATGTTGGAGGAAACTTCCTCTTTTGTGCTTGGTAGCAGAAAAACCCTAGTTCTACACTCAATACTACCACAGGCTTCCAACATCAATTAGTGACTCTTTCTTTGTGTCCAGCAGAATAATGTGACTTCCATCAAGGGTACCAAAGTGAAACTCAGTATTCAAGTGCCTTATGCTAATCTTCAGATAACTAACTTGCATTTTTTTACCAAAGAAAAGCATTAGAGACGGTTTACAGCAAATTGTGCTGCCTCCATACACATTCATCCCTCTGACAAATGTTCAAATTGCGGAACAAGCCCGGGTTCAAAACTAAGCAAAGTCTGCACCAATTCACACGGCCCCAGACTACTGGTGATCTAGTTCTCTTTCAGTCATGGCTAGAACCATTTGAAAATCATTTTTGTGTCGAATCACACAAGTCTACAAACATCTGGAACTACCATAAAAAAATCCCGTTTGAAAACAGGCTAAGTCACTTACTAGCTTGTAAGAGGACACGCTACATGCACTTACGTGATGCAACATGGAATCATTTAAGTTCTCAAATCATTTTTCAGAAAGGACTATTTTTTTCCAATTCTTCTTAAAAAAAATAACATTGAAGTATCAATCAATTAAAGGATTTCAATGACTTGAAATAGCTTCCAGACATATTAAAAAATAGCATACGGTAGCTATAAAAGCTCATGAGATAGACAACTGTGTAGTCAAACACATTAACTTTTACAGCAATGTGTCAAAAGTCTTGACATTACAAAGTTATCCGAACGTAATACTCATCTGCCACTTATCTTTCTCCTGAAAAATGTATTCTTATTTTGGGGAAAAAAAACAGACAAAGTTTCAAAACTGCATTCTTTAAGTCTAATAACGTGAGGTTTTTTTCCAACTGCCCATTGTACATACTTCACCAATTAAAAAAAGATGTCATAATAAAAAAAGAACATTACAAAGTTTATGAAGCACCATACACCACACAATGACGAAGAGAGATTTTTCTAGTTTCAGATCAAGTTGACAGAAATTGTGTTAGACCGAAGGGAAAACACATTATTTCTTTAGCATATGCTCAAAACACAGTAATAGTATACTAGGTCTGCTTAAACTGAATACCAGATAAGCAATAGCAGCACTCAATTTATTATCCACATTAGGTGCCGTACATAACATGACTGAGTTAAATATGTAGAAGTCTTTTTGTATGACTGTCCCCTGTAACAAGGCCATGCACAACCTTCTCATTAGAAAGAAATATTTCCAACTGTCCAAATCTAAAGCTGACAGATTACTTCCGGCCATATTTTAATGTAGGTATTTCTTGTGTCCCAGTACAAAGCAACTCCTCCTCCTCCAGTTTTAATTTTTTTTTTTCCCCCCTACTCCAAGCAATACGTGCATGAAGGAGGCAAAACTAAATACCATATGCATTGAGTTCGCACTGTTAAGTATGAGCTATTGACAACAGAAAGCATCACCACATTAACAAAAAAAGAGCCACTCAAAAGAGAGAAGAATTTCAGCAAGTCAGCTGCAGCATGAACACAAAGACATGGGAGTAAAAGGAAGCACCTTCCTTACTGCACAAGGAACTATCCCCCTTCTTCCCAGCAAAAGAAACGCTTCAGAAGAGCTATAGCAGTAGCAGCCCATCTTAGCATTTCCGCCACAGCAAAGATATGACCGGGAAAGATCATGACCTATACTGTTCTCTCTACTTTTTATTTCCCAGAGGTATTATAGTACCAGCAAATTAAGGGAGCCACAGCTTTCCTTCCTTTTCTCCTCTCCACAGCTCCCAACCCCCAGGCACTCGCTATACAAATGTTTATGTACAACGAGCCTTTTATGTTTATGTATTTTTATTGATTCTGCTTTAAAAAAAGTCACACACCATAGTCTTTCAAAGAGCATCAACATTTAAGCTTAAATTGACTCTGTACTTGCATCTGAGATTTAAGTGCCAAAACAGCACACAAAATATACAGATGATTACTAGTCCTACAACTTTTCACTGGATTTGTGGTGAATGAATACGCATTTGCCATTTCTTTTTTTTTTTGTACAGTTGTCATTTAACAATAGCTGCACACTGAATAATTACAGCCTCTTAAGATGAAAAAGAAAACTTATTATTCCAGAACAAGAACAAAAATTGCTTCTTTCATTCCTTGCCTATGAAAAGAACTTATTTTCTTTATTTTTGAACAGATCTCCTGAACAGACTTTTGCAGATCTTCAAATTTTACTTCTCCCGTTCATCTTCTGGGACACGGATTTGCAAGTGCAGAACGTGCAGATTTAATATTTGCTATTATTTTGGAGGAGCGCACTCTGAGGAAAGGTGGTTAGACAAAAGCGATCAAATCCTCCATAGCAAGGAAATCTGCCTACTCAACTACTTCAAGGTTTTGCACTGAGCCTGGAACCCTAAGAATTACAGATGCATTACATTCACACTGTTAACTGAAATAAGGCTAATTAACATTTTCCAACATGAAGCATTTGAACGTTTTTTAATTTCTTCAAGGACAACCATCAATCTTAACAAGCAACTCTCAAATTGTTGTTCTTTTTACCTACCCAGCAGAAGCTGGACACTTATCATATGAACTAGAAAAGGTAAATCAGAAATCATTTTTACACAAAATTGAACATTTGTGCGAACAAGTCTACACTTTTCTCCTTATCTGGCATCACCAATGCTTAGCCTACAGCATTTGTTATGTGACACTGGCATCAACTTGCCTGTATGTTCTAAATAACAATAGTTTTGAAAAAAACACTGATACAATCAACTCAGCCTGTTCAAAAATTTGTTCTGCAATCACCCAAGGCATATGCAGATGCAGTCTGGTCATTTATTTACCCCTCAGACAAAAGGAACGAATTTGTTGGACACCAAGAACGAAATGAGACACATTGCTTTCACTTCCCTCTTTTGGCAAAATTGTTTTACTTTCAGACTGCACGTGTTCACATCCATTTGCAGATGTTTTGCTGCACAGACGTTGCCAATGCAGTTGAAGAGCTCATGCTGCTATAGCAACGTCTTACAGAGTTTTCATACATACCTGTCAAGGGTTGTTGTCACTGTTTTATCTCTACCACCTCACCACACTCCCAAGGACTCATCTCCCCTCTTTCTTTGCTAAGCAGCAGCCTGCACATATTCTCAGTACCGTGTTACTTGCTCCACAGCAGCAGCCAGTTTGACACCAGGACGTGCAGCGACAGAAAGTAGAATCATCATAAATCAAACAGAGCTGAAGCTTGCAAGACAAATTAAACATCCAAAGCTTCTTCAAGCTCCTTAGCAGAGAACAAAGAAAGAAGAAACGAGGCTGTTCTGAAACGTGTAATGGGAGACCAGGTACCACATTCCTCAAAATTAACTGTATCTTTACAAAATAGCCAAGAACAAAACATAACATTGGATGTAAGAGGGAAAAAAACAATCATTAAGGGAAGAAAAGAATACAGAAGTGTAAACTACCAAACACAAAATGCAAGCAAAAGGCAAAAACCTTAATGCACTAAATCTGAGGGTTGGATCATTTTCAGCCTCACCAGAGCTCACCCATGCTAGGATTTCCAGTGTACCGGTCAAGCGATGGGCACGTACACACAGGGCAACAGAGCACCTGCAGTAGCTTCATTTAAACAGGGCATGTAGGAAACAAGGCTTGTCAACTGTTACTCTCATCTCCATTCACATTTTTTAACAAATTTAGAGGTCACAGACAAAATATATGAGTCATTACAACACACAAGCAACAGCATAACCAAAAGCACGTTTCTAGTTACATTTTGGTTACATTTGGGGTTGGTTTTTTGTTTTTGTTTTTTTCTTTCTTACATAGGATCCAGCAAGATTAGATGGTTTTAATGAACAACACATTGAATACAGTGCCACGTAGAAAACTTGTAAAGCTGGAGAACCTCGCTATTTATAGAGAAGCATAAAAAACAACTATTTAGTTGAAAGGGAAAACAGCAAAGTAGTATAGAAAAGTATTACTGGAATACCTTTGCGGGCTTATTTTAAAGCCAATCTTTTCATTATTAAACTTTTTTCCACATTTATGCCTATGACAAAAACAACATGCTAAAGTTATAAAAATTGGAGGGTACAGTCAGTACATAGCCTCACACTAGCGTCTATGAGGAAAATTAACTCTATCGTGGCTGAAACCAGGACAGGGACAAACAAAGCATACATAAACAAATGGATCTTAGTCACATTTAAAAAAAAAAAAATCAGTCATACATTACGCAAAAACATTTATGAACTAATACAAAATACTTGTATACTACTGGATGACATGACAGTGTTAAGGGCCCATGTAGCCATGACAGAAGTAAATCCTACGATGAAGCAGAACTATTTAGGCCTTTCTACAAACTGCTCTTGAGACGCCGTCTAGTCATTTTCTTCAAATTAATTCAAAACCAGGAGAGCTGCGGAAAAGAGTCTGTTCTACAAGAGAGTACTCCCAAAAAGCTGGCTATGTTAAGGCACAGAAGAGGTCATGGGCAATTGTAGCTCTCTAGAAGTAAAGTTGACTAGAATATACAGAAGACAATTAAAAGACAAAGCTGACCTGGTAACATGAGCACCACTGCAATGGGAATTTGGGAAGGAATACAAACAGTTTAGGAAATACCCTGGTGCATAACTCTTATTTCAGTCTTAAAACAAGGCTCAAGTGTATCATGTTAGAAAAACAAAACAAACTTTTCTCATTTCATTAATAAGCCAGTTTCATATTTGAGGGCCATCATGTGATTTTTGATTGCTTAGATTCAGTAACACTTATACTACAGATTATATATACAAACTATTATAATTTACACATGCTTACCCATGTAAACAATTCCTAGGGGCTTGTAAGTTAAATCAAACAGCAAGATCAAAATTCTGTATTCTTTCTTAATTTTGCTTTTAATAAAAGCTTCATAAGCCTTTTAAGGTTTCTACCAAGGACAGAAACAAGGAGAAGCCTTTAAAAGAATGAAGTTACATGGAGTTAAATTTGTTTTCTAGAAGCAGTAAGCTATATCTGCCTTCTCCTAATTCGCTGTCCCTGAGGAGTCACTAACATATCAGCCATCTGCCCTTTATGAGAAAACACCTGTAAGGAGATGGTACAAAGACTCTGCATCATTGGACTATGGCTACTTCAACCATTTATTACCTCGATAATTAACAGGTTTAGCTTTTAAGATGATGGTTATTCTCGCCATAAAATAAAAAGGAATAGAGAGAGCATGTGTGCATTTTACAAGTCAAAGAGTAGTAAGCACAGTGAGTGCAACTCCTATATTTACCAAGAACTGTTATTCAACTATTTGTAGTACTGGGGAAAGCTATTTAAAAGCTTAAAAAAAAAAACATAAAAAAAGAAACCACCACAAATTAAATACTACTAAGGGTTTTTTTTCAGTCAAGCTCAAGTCTCACCTCACTTTAGAACTTGCAATTCGTGCAACCAAAAAAAAAATTAAAAAAAAAAAATCAAGAATTAAGTAATTCATTTCCTCCTATTAGTAAGCAGACTAGTGCCCTGCTTTGCACAGGGAACTTTAACAGGTAAGGGTTTATAGCTGCATACTTTACTGTTTGGAATAGTAACCACAATTTAACAGATTAGCTGGGAAGTTTGTATAACTCCCCAAGGGTAATACCAGCTACTGGTGAGTGATACCACTCACTTTTCACAAGTCCCTGCCCACCATCTGTCCCAAGCTAAGCTACTTGTTTTCACCTTAAGAAATAGGACATGCAGACGAATGAGTGACAGACACTTGGGATTACATTCAAGTGTCAATTTGACACTTACAAAGTTAATGTTACTAAGGAGAGTGGTGTCTCCAGTTCCTCATACTTCAGTACCAGCCCAGGCATAGTAATTGGTTTCAGGACTCTCAAACCAGTAAGTTGAGTTCCCTTGAATCTATCTTCGATACTCTGCTCTGGCACACACCTTCCCCTATTATCCTTCCTACCTTTTGGCATCTGAATTAGGAGGAGGAAGGTGACAAGATTAACCATAGATCATTTTCTTCCATGAGCTGCATCGGAGAAACTGTAGCTCTTACATACCTCCAAGACAAGAGTCTTTTTTCAGCCCTCACCAATACCCTAAGAGCTATGAGTTACAAATAGGTGAATGATCTCTTCTTGCCATTAAAGCTTTCAAAACACACCATTTTAAATAAACTGTGCCCACCCAATGCTGTCAGCAAAAACAGAGTTGCACAGACTACACTGGTTACTGAAGAGAAGCAAAAACTTCCCTGCATGAAGTAGAGCTATCAACACTGAATCTAGAGCCTAAAGTGTTTTTTTCCACTTCACAATACCTATTAAAAGATTCTTCTAATGAGCATAATTTTAAGCTTCAAATGCTTTCTGCAACCCCTGCCACTACTCATGAACTGCCAGTATCAAGATTCACTCTGTCTGGGTGCCAAGCATTTTATTCTCCTTTTCCTGCAACTCTGAACTGACACCAATGCTGTAAGATACCCAATATAAAAGTTCACTTGCATTTGTGAAAAGAAAGCATGTTCTTTTAGTTCAAAAGTTGGAATAATGCTGGACAGAAAACCTTGACCAGAATTTTGAAAAGATAAATAAGGGCGAGCAACATTTCAGAGGGTATAATTAAAGGTCCATCTTCTGGAGACCAACACAATTCGGATTTCTGAGAAGCCGCATGCAGCCATAACTTACTGCTCAACTTGGGTGGTACAAACCATTGTTTCTCCTGCTTTCTCTCCTCCTGCCAGCACTGAGCTTATTCAAGGTGGCTCTGAAGAATTTAAAACTGGTCACAGTTGTATTAAACTCATGTTTCCGAGCTTAATGCACACTGAAGACACTCAGCTATGTTAAGAAAAATGAAAGTTAAAGGAATGGACCAGGAAAAAACTAAGTATCTGGGCAGACCTCCACTACTGAGAAAAAAATTAAGCTGCCCATGTAACAATTAGCTTTCTGATCAGAGACAGAAGAATAATACTTAGTATCAATTTGTTCATAAATTTGAGTTTAGACATTACTTAGCAACATTTGTCCAACCAAAACTACAACAAAACCAACTTATATCCTTAGTTGCATCCTTTTTGATCAGCACCTGAGGTAACAGGGGAAGCAGGGTTGCCTCACTAATAACTCCAGCACAGTTCAGCATTCAATAAACCCACCACAATCAACAAGACAGGAAAGTCCTCAATATTTTCTTTAACTTCCCCAATTTATCCTTTAATTTTTCCCTATTCAATATATTTACTGTAAATGAAGATTTCAATTCAGTCCTCTCATTCACAAGAAGCGACCGAGAAGGGCAAAACCAATTAAAGTTAGGAAAATAGCAACTTTAAGTATTTCCTCAGCTCTTTAGTTTTCATGCTTCGCAGCAATTAGACAGCTCAGAAAAAAGCAATCAATGCTGGCAAGTTGTTTGCTTTGTCAAGTTATAAACAGATTCCTTTCAAAGAAGGGAGAAGGAAAGATGGAGCTGCAAATTCATAGCTCTGTGCCTACAAATGAGACTAGGCACACAACAATAAAATTAGAAAAGCTAGTATAGATAATATTTTAAATGTAACTTTATTTAAGTTGCTAATAAAAGCTCTGATTTGTTATGAGCACTGAGTCTATCAGTCCGAAGTGAGAAATTTAGACGGAATATAATTCAGAGTCCGTCACTTAAATCCAGACGCCAGCTGATCCAGGCAAGTGTAGAGATCTTACTAGTCTATGAGGTTTTTTTTAAACTAGAGAACATCAAGACAACCTACACCAAGTACAGTTGCCCTTCTTCATTAAACATTTTAATGGCAAAAAGATGGACTGCAACTAAATCATGCCAAATACCTCCAAAGGTTGCAGAAAAAGAGTAAATAGCTGGAATTCACAGTGTGCTGTTCATCAGTTTTAAAAGCCGAAGCACCAGCCCGATCTCCCGTAGGCACAGATCACATACCACCACGTGCAGGAGCATACCTACAACTTCTACTGCTACAGAACAGCACTTGATCGGTATTTCAAGCAAGAGAATCTGCTCAGACCCCAACAGTCCCCTGCCTCAAGCACTTACTGACAATTAACGTTTTCCTAGTTATTCAGATTATGAATTTCTTTGGTTTTACTTGTGGTCTCCCTCTACCTAGTGCTACTAGACCACAGGCTTCTGCTAATCAGGGATCTTCCCTCCCAAAAGTAAAGGCTTAGGGAAAAAGCAGCAAAATCCAAGTCTCTAACAGTTCAAATCATTCAGGTGGTTCCCTTGAATGCCTTCCAGGTAGCCCTTTTCAAACCTACGTATCAGGCACACAGTATACGCCAGCACCATTTCAACAGAACTTCAGCTTTCTCCATATGTTTTCTTTATATGCCCCAATTAATGCACCCAACAATCACACCCTGGCATGAGTACAGGAAGGAAAATGCCAGCTCAAAATTGTCCAGTGACATTATTCTAACTTCGTAAGTCTATGATCTGGAATGTAAAGGGGTAATTCTATAATTGTGCTGTGGAGTACCAATTAAAAATGGTATTCAAAAAGAAAGTCAATACAAGAAAGGTAACTGGAAAACAGCAGTCACAACATTAACAAGAAAAAAAAAAAAACAGTCAGAGCAATCAATGTCTGCCAACAGGGCTCAAAAGCAGCTGTTGGTTCTGCCAAACAAGTTTGTTTCTGAAATACATTCTTTTGTCATCCTCCCAGTGGCACCCAAACAGGATTTCCTGTATTAAACTCATTTTTTGCATTAAGTAGTGTGCACAGTGAATCCAGCTTTAAAAATATTGACATTAAGAGCATAGTGTTTATTCTTTGCATAGCTATTGAGTGATGGGTCCCACTACTCAGAATTAGTACTTCTAAGAAAACTTCTTCTCACATTTTTTTCCCCAGTTCCACTATGACATGAAAAATCCCAAATGTTTTTGTTTGGTTCATTTAAAAATAACAACTCCTACTACAGGCAAAAGCTTCATGAGGTGCAGGTGGGGAGAAACCTGCACGGCTGCACTTTCTGGGAGGCCAGGACTCTGTGGTATCACGCTTCCCAACTTGCCAGCTGCTGTTTTAGGTCAGGATAAAACCTATTTAGGGAACCGAATGAGATCATATTTGACAGATTTATTCAGTGTTAGGATAATTTCTGTACACCGTCTTTTTCTGTTGTGTAGAAGTTGTCATTTGCCGTAGCAAACAAAAGACTACAATTGCTTAAAAGAAAAGCGTAGCCTAAGCTCATTTGGGAAGTGACACCTCTCTCATTACCAAACAATTACCATTTATTATCTCCAACCTGCCTTGCCGCAAACAAAGGCGAATCCTGTTCATTTGCACTGCATAAATACTGCAACAGTTGCACACGGGAGCTGGTCCCACACAGCAGCTGTGCTGTAAAACTGAATCAGAGAAATTAAGAGCCAAAAAGATTGCCACCGAGCACACGCGCCCCAGTTTCCTCTACAGCACATCCTCGGCCACCTTGTGCAACCAAGCAGCAAATGAGTCAGTGTGGTTTTCTGAAAGGAAACTTTCTCTGTGCAGTAGCTCATTAGAAACATGTTTTCTGAATATTCTGATTCCATTTTGTCTTCCTTCCCCTTTTTCATTAATTCTATAAACACCTTTTTTCCCCACCACTCCCCTCTCTAGGGTTTTCTGAATCCCAGGCCAGAAAACACTTGCAAGTCAACACAACCGTCTTTTCTCTTCTTTCCTTCCCCCCAACTAAGTTACGCAAATATAACAGCTAAACATCCATATGTTAATCCTTGCTATATTTACCTTTTTTAATTTCAAAGTTAAAAGGAGGAGTTTACTATAAGTAGATGTTAAGTTACAGAGTCAAAGCAGGTAAAGGGTCACAATGAGAAGGTGAGAAGCGGAAGAGTTATAAGAGAAGCCAGGTGAATAGGAGCTAGACAAACCCTTGAAGACCACCTTTAGGAAGGGTTACAGATCAGCAGAACTATCTTTGATAGCCACTTACTCAAGCGAGACAAGAATCAGTGGTCATTTTTGGTTTACTCCATAGAAATTCATTTCTCTCCGTCCATGCTGTCCCAACAGGGGTGTCAGAAACTCACATACTCTAAGAGATGAAATGGTTTGGTATACAGCAATGTATTGTTAGAAGTGTTGGTTTCACCTTCCTCCCTATGCCACTACACATACCAACAGTTTCCCAATACTTTTGGGATTCCAGCACAACCCTAATATCTCATCACAAGCCTGTGCCCATCCTGGTGCTATGGCCAGCCTTCCAGTATATTTCAGATTTACATCTTTTGCCAACACTCATGCCCCTATCCTCCTCAATCATGATTCACATTTGATATTCAATTTTTGACAATGCTGTTATTTGGATTATATATTCCTCGGGGGTGGGAATCAATCCACTCTTCCATACTTTCTGTAGGACTCATTATTACCAAATACAATGAGTTAACATTTTTTCTTCTTCTAAAATGATGTCAGGCCTTTATAAAATGTGAAAATAAAAATCAAATACACCTACTGTAATAAACTTGGAGTTTTGTTTTTGGAACAAAATTACATCATTTGAGTAAAGACGAAGCCCTAAGTATAAGATTGAGAATAAACACACTCTAAAGCAAGTTACAGCTTCTAGAATATCCACGCTCCCATAATGAGCTGCATTTTGTCTAAGTACGTTAGATTCCCGGACTGTTAGGTTTCTACCCCAGAAAGGACAAGCATGCACCATTTCCATTTGTTTCCAGATAGAAAGTATTATGAGAAAATAGCTTCCATTGTATTATTATCCATTTGGATTGTACGGCATTTATATAAATTTAAGTGACAGAATAAAATAATTAATTCTTTTTGAAAGATAGGTCGTTGTTTCCAAAAAACTTGAGAGCTCCCATCTGCAAACATCCTTCTTCCTGCTCAGTGACCCCACCCTTAAATCTTCAAGAAAGCAAAACAGCTTTTTTTTTTTTTAAGTAGATATCCATTGGAATTTTTTACATGATTAACAGGATGCATTTTTGTTTGGAACTGCACAAAAGCATGGGGATATGGTCACTATTTTTAGACACATCACAGTGACATGAAAATATTTCCATGACAAGGAAAGCCAAGAAGTTAGACATTTGACTAATGACCTTTAATGAACTCTAAGTTCCCTTGGACAGCATGAATTACTTACATATTTTGTTTGGGGTAAAATATCTCACTTTCTCTTTCAGTGCAAATCAAATCTTTATTTTTACAACATTTTCTATAAAGCAAGCCCAAGAAATCAAGCTACAGGCTTTCAGCATCTTATTATAAACCCTTGCAGGTCATAGCCCACAATATCCACAATGGACTGAAGAACCAGAGTGAAAACACACTCCTTAAAAGACAGTTTTTGTGAAGAGAGGATCTCAGAGGTTAAGGTGATAGATGGTAAATGCTAACCAATACATATACTATTTATATACTCAGAATTACTATTTTACTGTTGGAAAGGATCTGAGCAAGGCATGTAGTTCATATCACCAAGTTCAAGCATTACAAAAGTCTCTTAACTAAAATAACAAGACTGCAAGCTAAATCAATTCACAGGGTCAGGACTGAAGAGGACTATCTTTTTAGGCCTCATTTAATTACCCCATAAAAACTGTACACACACCCTTTTTCTTAACAACATTGTGTTTCACAGATTGGTGTAATCACACCATAGAACTCGAGAATCCTTATTACAAGTACTTAGAAGAAATCCTTGTGTACCTTTTCAAATGAATTGGCCACTGAAGGTTTATAGTCAACCTGAAGCTTGTATACAGAGAAATTGCAAGGAAGTGTGTTCTGTGTACTTCGATGTGTTTGAAGTATTTCTGAACACATTTATAAAAAGTATCAAGACTGTGCACATCAAAAATGCACTTGTAGGATCCCAGTGTTTCCAGTGTAGAGAGACAAGGGCATTTCATGAGTTCTGCTTACTTGGGCAGTCCTCCTTAGAGAGTCCTGCACCTGGGAGAATGTCAGAAGTAAAAAACACATACAACAAAATATTTCAATACTATAGAAATTTCAGCTAAGCCTCCTAAAAACTATCAAATACAGGAAAGTTGCCTCAAGAAAGGCCTTTATCATTAGGTCAGTATCAGCAAAGGCAGCACTAAGTCTTTGAACTTGGCAGGCAAATAGTACTTTGTCTTCCACTGAGACGTGTTAAACTGATATTTAACTACAGCATAAAATTAAATTTTTACTAATTTTTCTCCCACAATATCATTACTCTCTAGCTCCTTTATGAGTTGAGACAACGGAAGAATCACCAAAAAAACCAAAATCCTTCTCAATGAGATCACTAGGATTGATAGCTTTGCTATTACTAGGCAGTACCATAAAGACATCATAGCAAGTTAATAAGCCTAGAAAACAAGAATATATCTGCATATTTATTTTACAGTGTTTACTTCCTTCTTATTTGCTACACAAGTGAGCTGGCATTACTTCTTTCAATTAAATCCTGCATTTTAAATAACAGCATAAAATTGCATATATTCCACCCAATACAAAACAGGCCTCTTTCAAAGCCACAAAGACCATTTTTTTTTCCCGTCATTCACTTGTCCAATACACAAAACATAGCTGTCAATCAGTTAGCATCCCTGACAGCATAATTTCTGAACAGAACATGAAAAACGTGAGGAGGGTCAGGACTAAGAGAGATACCGGCAACATTCCTCCTTGCACATTTCAGTACTAATTTAGGATTCTCCTTCATTAAGATTCTTCCCCAGCCACTGTTGCAGCAAAACAAGGAAACTGTAGAAGGCGGCTGAGAAGGCCTTGAAAGCCAGTATTGTCAAATAAGTTAGTTTTGTACCACTCCTACTCATTCCAAAAGCAAGCAGCAGCAGCATTCACCAGTAGTGGTCTCCTCTTTCCAGCAGCAGGTTTTTCTTTTCCACTAGCTACAAGATCCCATTTTCTAACTTCTTACCTGGTCCACACTCCCCTGCCTCAGTCTGAATATATGGGCAAGCTTTCCTCTGGGGATGTCTAATGAAACTACAACTCACAGGAGAAACAGCATCTTCCTTCTCATTCCCCTGCTGCCAAGTAATTCTTCTCTTATACTATGAGAAAGTTATGTGCAGCAGCAGAAATGCTGAAGCTGTGACAATACAGAGTGTAAAAAAAAAAAAAAAACACGCACCTTTAACTTGCCAAATGTTCCTAGTTATCTCAAACATGAGCCAGAAATTCCCTTTGTGTAGACATCTTTTGAGACACTATAGTAAAAACTGAGAAACTCTGACTTGTCCCCTTCCAAATTAACAGAAATATGCAAGTACCTGTAATGAGGTAATTGTAATTGAGGGCACATTTTATAATAAGTTTAGGTAGAAAAACAGAAGCATCAGTATTGTTTCTGCAAAATTTATTTGAAAAATTTTAAGGTGTCTGTCTCGTGTGAAATAATACTACCCTTTGTAGCACTCGAGCAAATACACAAGTTCACATAAGCAATTCAACAGCTACACACCACTGCAAAACAGGTATTTTTCTGGAGATGTGATCTGTATCACAAGAGGGGTTTTTTAAGTCACGATGCAACAGAAGTGACATTCTGACTACTGACAGGCAGTCATTCCTTACATGACCCAAGAGTAGTTTTAATTTTCAGTCTATGCAGAATAGTTTCATAAGAAAAAAAATCCAACTTTTACCGAATAAAAATGAGAAATACTGGTGCATATTAGTCCATTTATTATCTTTTCTGATAACCTCTATCCCCTGTTCCAAACCCCTAATTCAGAATTTTAAAGAAGCAAATCAAGGCAGACTCACTACAGCTATATCCATCTCCAATCTTTGCAACTATTTTAGCATTGGTGCTCTAGAAGAATATTTTAGAAGAAAAATTATTTTGAAAGCTGCACAACTACTATTGACTCCACTTGATTAATTCTGGGCCTTGAAAATATCAGCAATCTAATATCTACTATTAAAATTTTATGTTAACTAAAGAATTTTCAGTCTTCTTACACAAGGTTATTTATATTCCACTTCCTGAAATGGAAATTCAAAGTTTCCTGAGAGAAAAATGTTTGTGACTCACTGTGGGGGTTTTGCCAGATACATCCCTTTAAATCTGAGCAAGTCAGGCAGTATGGGTAGCTTACATAAATCTGAAAAAAACCAGTTTCCTCAGGTTCCACCAACGTACTGGTTTCTAGAATCCTACTTTCAATCCAGCACAATTTATACTTCCTGGGCAACAGCACACAAGTAAAGGATGTCTCCGTAATTTTCAGTGTTGTACAATTTATAACTCAGAAATAATACAGCGTTATCTTCTTGAGATTCAGAGAAGGGATTTCAGATGGGAATATAGGGAAAGTAAACTTGCAAAAGACATGACAGAAACAGCAGAACCAATTTGGTTCATGTCCTCCTTTCTCTATTCTGACGAATCACATAAAGAAAATTTAATAGATGATATCTTTGCAGCTTCATTTAAAAGATAACAATTTAATCCTGATTGCCTCAGTTGCGTTTTCAGAAAAAAACTTTTTATTAGCATATTTACAACAAATGAATTCACCGAAGTGAAACATGGTTTAAAGGCAACTCCACTAGTTCAGAGAACTCAAGAAGCTGCTGTATGACTAAATAAAGTGTATTTTTCTATTTAGTAGAGAGAAAGAATTTCCCCTCCCAACGCCCTGAAGGCTTTTGATGCATTTTTTTCCTGTTCATAGCAGTACTGATTAATAGCTATGGCTTAAATCCAGGGTACAGTTTTGGCAGCTGCTGACAGACCACTCCATCTACTTGCTGCTCCCTCTGTTTGCTATGCACAACACGTGCTGTTAAATGCATGCTGTCAAAGAGCGCTAAAATGATTCACTTTTAAATCTGGTAAATCTAGATTATGACTACTTGAAGAAGTTCCTTCTTAACTTCATCTGTGGAAAACAAGCAAACATACATAATCAGTTTTCCTGTCAAATTTAGCATGCCCTGTGGAAAACAAGCAAACACCCATAATCAGTTTTCCTGTCAAATTTAGCATGCCAGTTTTCGAAAGATATAAAAAGGATCATCAGATTAAAAAAAATTACAACTTTTTCCACTGTTTACAGAGCAAGCTTTAATTAAACAAATTGCAAACCTTCCTATGAGCAACAATGCAGCTACAAAAAACAAGCAAATCTTATGATGACTGGAAGTCTATTTTTTATCTCTATAGTTTACACAAGCAGCATTGTCTCTAAAATTACTGTTTAGCTATGATGAAAACAGATCTGTTTTCAGATTACCAAAATATAACCTCTCTCTCCAGTACAGCTGGGAACCAAGAATTAAGAAAGAAAACTTTCTAAAGTATTTACATATTTAGAAACATTATGCCATTATTTATATTTCAACCCCCTGCATACAATAGACACTTTGTCAGGTTTTAGGTTGTGTTTCTGTACAGAAATAAAAGAGTATAAGCTTTACTGTAAAAGAAGAAATTGAGAGTTAATGGACATCAAAAAAACTTTTTAAAGTATTTACATATTTAGAAACATTATGCCATTATTTATATTTCAACCCCCTGCATACAATAGACACTTTGTCAGGTTGTGTTTCTATACAGAAATAAAAGAGTATAAGCTTTACTGTAAAAGAAGAAATTGAGAGTTAATGGACATCTTGAAGTGTTATTTACTTTCTTCACACATGCAAGTTAAGTTTTATTTCATGTATTAATTTTGGATGTTGCTTCTGTTTTGCAGCAGTGCTTCCTTCAGTCTTCTTTTGATTTGCCCATTTTTAAGTAAAGAAGAAAGAATGTAGGTCTTTCATGTAAGGATGCTTCACCAAAATGTCAAGCTCTTGCCTGTTTTAGTTGACATTAGCAGTGTTGTTTTCAATTTCAAATTGTCACAACCAATTTTTCAAGCAACAAAAACTTGAAGTATCAGACCTGTATTTACAGATATTATATTCTCAATGGAGAGGGACAAAAAGGTTAACTTAGCTCCTGATTTCCCCCCCATAAGTGTTCTTTTGTAGCCAAGCATAGAAGTACAGAAAGGTTGTTTATCTTACTAATTTATTAAATGTATATCTGGTCTCTCCACATGAAAATTTTATCCTCTCCCCCTAACCACACAATCACAAATCTATGGATTCTTCCCTCCCTTTACAACAGCAGCACCCTCTTTTTGAAAGACAGGCCAGACCAATAAGATCAGAAATAATACTACAGAAGACCCAGCCAGCCCACGGCCCTGCACATCCTCCTGAAATACGAAATACAGTCAGTAGTCCGGCCCTTACTTTTAAGTCAGCCTGTCTAATGGCTTCCTAAAGCAATATTTATCGTCTTAGCATTCTTCTCTCCCCCTTTTTGCTCTCCAAAAAGGGTTCCTAATGTGTTGCACCATATTTTTGTGATTTACTGGAAGACAGAAGACTGTTTCCATTTCTCTTGGTACCTTTTATGAATAGCAGCGTAGTGAGATGAGACATGCCCATCCACATCACAGATGTCCAAAAATTTAGGAACACCTGCAGATCAGTTACCTTAACAGTCATTTAATTCATTGGTGAAGTAATACTTGTACAGGAAGATATCAAGGAGACTGCAAACACTTCACTAAATTTCATTAAAATGAAAGCTGTTATTATCAATCCTACACTACCCCTCTCTCCAGACAGGTCTATAAAAAGAACAGCCTGCAAAGGCAGTCAAACCTCGCTGACACAAGCCGAGACATCTGCAAAAGCTGTTTTGCCAGCACAGTTCATGTCATTTCTCAGAACAAAATCAGTATTTGGCGATATGACACGATCAAAAGCATTTTTGCTGATGTAAAACTAATCAGAGCATAAGTTAGGCTGGTACCACCGTACAGGAGAGCATCACCAACATTTCTCTTCCTTCTGAGAATCCCAGTCCAGGCATAAGAAACTCCCACAGCTACGGTACTGTATGAAATTTATGTATGACACGATAGTCACTTAAGTCAGTGGATGAACAGCTTTGCCAATACAGTTCATTTAAATCAAGGAGTCGCTAAATTCCATTTCCAGTTAAAGCACTCTTCTACCTGGATCGGAATGAAAGCAACCAATAGCGGGTGGAAAAAAAATAACAAGCCAGAAATAAGTTTAAAAGTTGGTCATGCTAAAAAAAGCCCTTCACATTATTTTGCAATAAAAGTTGTTCAGATACTTGCTTCTGTAAATTAAAATTAAACAGTTCACCTTAAAACTCAACTCAGTTGTGTTTAAGCGAGATATGGGCTGAGTCGCTATGAACTCAAGTCCACTACTTTCTCCTCATATAACCTTCCTCCCAAAGTTACTTTCTTCTGCTACTACAGTAAATGAAACAATATGTCTTTCTAAAGAACTAGAAATCAAGTGCCAAGTGGCTGGAGGGGACAGTTAACAGAGGGGGAAAAAACGAGGTACCTGGAAACATGCACCACATACTCTGACCTCCTATTCTCTTCTACTTCATTCACTTTTCCTCTATTACCCATCTGGGGCTTAGCCTTTAAAAAAACCCCACCACTTAGAAAGACATCTTTCTGGTAAAGTGGTTAATATTCATCTACTGCATGTTAAAACACCGCACAAAGTAGTACCTACTCTGTTGGCTGTTAGGCTGCTTCTGGTGAACATCACTGCACTTCATTATTTAACAGCTTCCTCAGCCTTCAGAAACTGGCTGGACTAATGGGCTGAAGGTTATTAACATTTTAAAATGCCTGCAGCTACTATTCTAAGTTGTCCAAGACAGTAATTACTGCCCATATTATTCTTAAATATTAGCACCTGTTCATAAGACACGATCCAACGTACACTTTCAAGCTGGCCATTACATCTCTTTTGCATACGAACATTTCCCCCCCTCAAATAAGACACACTAAGTTTCTCTACGAGAAACAGGTCAAAATATCAAAATAACCAAATTATCTTTCTTGGGTTTGGATAATGGACAATATTCCATTAGGAAGAAAAGGTTACATTAACATGGAAAACCATTAATTGTATACAAAATGCATTCTGCAGAGTTACGGGATGCTCTCTTCATACTGAAGGAAAAAAAAAGAACTACAGACGGTTATTTGCATGAAAGCCTTACACAGACAGCAGCACGGCATGTACACCTTGACTCCATCAGCCTAACCACGATAAAACACTCTCCCCTCCTCCAGTTAGGAAAGAGTCAAAGTTACATGAAGGTATAGCATGCTCCCTGACAAGAGTCTGCTCAAGTCTTCCAGATTGCAAAGATAGTTTCACTAATAATCACTTCTGTCACTATTAAGTTTGACTACTGAAAGCTTTCATCTCATCCTCACAATTTTGAATATTTTTGTAGGCTAACCATGGAGACCCAAGAACCCACGTAAGGATGCGGCATAACCGAATTAGCTGCTGAAGACTACGTGATCCTTCATTGGATCACGTAGCATAGACATTCACGTACCAAGTCAAACTACAGGGCATTAGAAACATCTTTTTGTCATCCTTAAAGAACTGGAAGATACACAAAAATAATTTTCTCCTGGGAGCGTTAAAAATAAGTGCACATGGGTGGCAGAAAGACAGGGGCAGATAAAGCTACTGTGGTATTTTAAAATTAACTTTTTAATGACGCGGCTAATTCTAAATGGCTCTAAGGTCCCTCCAAACAGCAGCCTACCACCAGTCCCATCAACAGAAAAGCCTTAAGATCTGCCCTGTGAAACAGGCAGCATCTTTCACATCTCCACAGGGTAGCAATTACAGAAGAGCAGTACAGTCGTAATGCAGAAACACCAAAATAGTTTTTTTCTCTACGTTGCTGTCATTGGAAGCACTGTAACTTCTAGT
This sequence comes from Phaethon lepturus, assembly GCF_000687285.1. Classification (NCBI taxonomy): domain Eukaryota; kingdom Metazoa; phylum Chordata; class Aves; order Phaethontiformes; family Phaethontidae; genus Phaethon; species Phaethon lepturus. Next base: position 37,174 of record NW_010521088.1, read on the forward strand.
GATGCTCAAAGGAGCTGGACACAAAAATACACACCAGTGTAATAAACCAGCAAGTTTATTTATAAGAAGTCAAATTGGCTGGAAAAAAGAGCACTCAAACCCTCTGCTTGCTGTCCCAGCTCTAAAGACAATAGAGAGCAGAACAGTCTGGCATTAAAATATTTGCTTACACATGTAAAAATATACTTTTTACTCTCACTCTAAGTTTACATTGACTATAAAAACATTTCTTAGTATCCAGATCCACAACTTTTCCCACAGCTACTTTGTCAAGTGCCAAACAAGCAGCAGCTAACAGAAAATGCATTATTTCTCAAAACTATTTAGAAATCCAACTAAACACCTTCAGGGTTCCACTAAAATTTATTAATTGGTACTTAATTCCAGGTGTCATCTATATTTTTAAAGCTGGCATATCATTTGAATAATTTACTTGCCAGCCGATTTTCCAGATTACATCCTTGACGGACCAGGGGAAAGACTGACAAACTGCTACCCACAACCCCAAATACGAAACACCAATTTGGAAAGTACATCCTCATTCTTACACTCATTTATGGTATTTTACAGTCCTCCTACGCAAAGTGCGGAACTTTTGTTTCCTTTCTTAAAGAACATACTTTACTTGTTGAAAGTGAGGATAATTATGAAATGTTACATCTCTATTAACAGCAACTGTAACTCACACTAACTAGAGACATCATAATGAGAACAAAATAACAAAAAACGCTCCACAACTGAATGTTTAGAGCATATTCCTGTTGCTTCAAACATTTCACACTATCAATCAATACAACTTCAGCATAGCTATGTTAGTTTCAGTTGCCGTAACTCATTTATTCTTAATGCAAAATAAAACAGAACCGCACACACCCCACAGGAGAGCAAGGACATTTTCTTGATTTTATCCAAGTGTAAACAGATGTTTGAATAGAATTTTTTTAATATAAACACAGTCAGAAACCATTTCTAATGTGTGTCATTTCAGTATCATGTTGTTATTACTGGGAACTTCATTTTTTAATAAAAAGCAAATGTAAACCACAGACTATTGATTAAATAGAAATTTCATAAGTAACGAGCCAAAGAAAATAATCCTAGTGTTTTTTTTAATTTTCAGCATACTAAGAGATGTCAGTGCAATTCCTATCCCATCCTTCAGATTTTGACACTATATGGGATTTATAAAAGGGGCATTTTTTGAGGTTGGGGAAGGAATCTGTCCACAAGCAGCAAGTACACTTTAGTGATTATGACAGACTGAATTCCCTTTTACCGCTAAAGCATTTTTCTTGCATTGTTCATTACCAAAGTGAATAATTTTGGAATTTTAGAAAGCTGAATCCTGGCAGCACAAACCAATCAGAAATAAAGATTCACATACAGAAAAGCCTGCAACTGTGAAGAGAATGAGGAGAGCAGAAAGAAGAAACAGTAGAATGAGGAGAGTAGCCAAGAAAAAAAAAAGTAATATTGAAAATCAGAGTTGATACTGACTGGGAGATTCTCCATTAGAAGAAGGAAAAAAGCCTCCTGCTCACCCAGGAAACAGAATTAGGTGATGACAGCATCATATGCAAGCTGACACATGCAAAAATGACCCATTATGTGGGTCATGCTGTATTAAGTAGTACCAGTCCAAAGTTTTTTTCTGTGTCTGGCTTTTTATCAGGTCACTATCTTGCCTCTACTTGGAAGCTTCTCACTCCATTTTCTGCATCTATCTCGGATCAAAAGACCGTCTTCTGGGTAGCAGGTGGTCTCAGACATCACTTATTTACTTACCCACGCCCCCCACCTTTTCTTTTTTTTTTTTTTTTTTAATTACAGGAAAAAACTTTACCAAGTTCTTCTCAGATCTCCTGAGAAGATTAACTAAAATGGTGAATTCATTCCCCAGGAATAATTTCCTTTTCATATTCTCAAAGTAAAGAATTTGTCAGTGAATTAAGTTGGAATCTATTTGAAAAGCTACTGTACATAAGTGTACATTCCTGAACAGCAGGCTCCCAACTAAAATCTTCTAAATGACTCATGATTGCAGCAGCAAGTTTTACGCCGAGCAGGTTATCCTTCCAGAGCCCTGCGATGCAGTATCACAGGGGCCATGCTATCCTTACAGGTGGAATTTGCCAAAATGCTCCCACGTCAAGAAGCTGCTGCCGAACACCCTTGCGTTGCCTGCGGGCCACCATGTCTGATGGTATGTCACCGGACGCGGTCATAGCTCATCTAAGGAGCAACTAGATCTTGCTTTTACAACTACTTACAGCCACTACTTTGCCATTTTCTCTGGGAAAAAAAAAAAAACAAAACAAAAAAAAACAACAAAAAAACCACACATCCATCTTGAAAGGTGAGTGTGCATTCTGACATTTTAGGCAGCATTCAGATACTAAACTAGGGAATAGAGTAGTGGATGCAAAAAGGATCACCTTCAGCACTCAACACATGGCCTCTCGCCTTACTTTACAGCTACCAATTCCACTCATTAAATTGAATACAAAATTACTTTTGCCATGCAACCCAATTCCAGTGATTTCAAGGCCAACTTTCAGCAGACAGCAAAGCACCTGAAAAGATACTTACCACCCCTCTACATTTTAGAGCTGGAAGACAAGACACAGAAGTTAGTAGATGTTAAGGGCGTTTTTTGTCTTAACTGTAGACTGTTATTTTACAGGGTTAGTAGTTAGGATATATTGGATTTGCGTGGCAAGGTTTTGGTAGCAGAGGGCTGCAGGGGTGGCTTCTGTGAGAAGCTGCTAGAAGCTTCCCCTGTGTCTGACAGGGCCAGTGCCAGCCGGCTCCGAGATGGACCCGCTGCTGGCCAAGGCCGAGCCCATCAGCGACGGTGGTAGCACCTCTGGGGGAACAGAGTTAAGAAGGGAGGGGGGGGAAAAAAAAAACACACACACAAGAAAAAAAGAAAATACCCTGCACATCTGCAGTGGAGAGAGGGGAGTGAGAACATGTGAGAGGAACAGCCCTGCAGACCCCCCGGCCAGGGCAGCAGGAGGGGCAGGAGGGCTCCAGGCACCGGAGCAGAGGTTCTCCAGCCTCCAGGAGCTCCTATATGCAATATGGATAAAATTGTCTGGCTTGTACTGATGGGAAGTCAAACTAGCTGACTTCACAGTTAACTAAGGACCCCATGCCGGAGCAGGGGGATGCCCGAAGGAGGCCGTGACCCCGTGGGAAGCCCACGCTGGAGCCGGCTCCTGGCAGGACCTGTGGCCCCATGGAGAGAAGAGCCCATGCTGGAGCAGGTTTGGTGGCAGGACTTGTGACCCCGTGGGGGACTCACCCTGGAGCCGTCTGCTCCGCTACTCCAATTTGATTGGTAATAAATTAAACTCAATTCCCCTGAATCGAGTCTGTTCTGCCCGTGACGGTACTTGGTGAGCGACTTCCCCCTGTGCTGATCTCGACCCAGGAGCCTTTCGTTATATTTTCTCCCCCCTCCCCAGCTGGGGAGGGGAGTGACAGAGCGGCTTTGGTGGGCACCTGGCACCCAGCACACAGGAATACAAGAAAAACATGAAAGTGGACTAATTATTATGGTGACTGTTTGAAAGCAGAAGAACAGTAAAGTTGTGAAAACACAGAAGTTACTCTCCCTCTGCAGAGTCTATGGAAGATACTGGCCAAGAAAAAAGGAGCAGGACCACCAGTTCACAAGCCTTCTAAGCACTGGGGTTCGTATCAAAATGACACTTCGGTTTCTATCCCATCCCTTAGTTAAATACAGAATGAAAAACTGACGTCCCAATTATCAGCGCACCAAGAAGGTTAGAAACAGGGTGAACATAGGAAAAGATTTTTTTTTCGTGATTGTTTCTTAACAAATGCCACACAACTTCTTGGAATACATTTCAAACCGTCTGGTCAGTACTTTGGATTTCAACAGCTAAGAAAATTTTCAGACATACAGAGCTGGTTTCATAAGCCTCTTTCAACTGGCACTGCACACTGACGATGAGATTGTTAAACAGTGACAATTAAACTCAATTTCTTTTCTTGAAGCCTGTTGAAGACAACAGATCGCAAAGTCTCTTCAAAGTAAATGCAAAGTACTAAGCACAAACCAGGTCCATTATAAAGTTATATGACAGCCAGATACACAAATCAGAAGTTAAACAAAATGTTCAACTACTGTTGACAGTCGTAATTCTAAATACAACTTAGTTTACTGAATATGGAAGTATGAAACAACATAAAACAAAGTGAAATGACAAAACAGTCATTATAGACTATAACATACTGTCAAACCTGTATTCCAAAAAGGAGGAGTTACTGGTCGTCAGTAGTTTCAATAAGTACATAGGTTTAAATAAATTTAAAAGAGGGCAACATCACAAGAAGACTTGGGTGCAGGGCCCTTCTTTAATTAAAAATTTTAATCGTGTCTTCAAATATAACTTCATTTTAAATTCCTTATAGCAATAGCTATTCCTCAAAAGTATTTTAAGGTACATGCTCGCTGTAAGTGGTCATACCACAAGCATACAAGTTCAGTTACTCTGCTGAATAAACAATAGGGCAAACTTTAGTGACTGAACAGGGCTGTTTGTGAGAAATCGATCCTGAATTTAAGACTGAACCCCAACTATGACAAAAGCAGTTATTTAGTCAAAAGCATTCCTTGCACTCCCACATCTTTGCTGCCCTCAGAATTGCCATATTGCCTCCTCAAAGGACCGGTTTAAGTAATTGCCTTTTGTTTGCAAGTTGGGGACAACCTCTTCCATACATCAGAACTAGCAAAAAAACTTCATGCATTTCATGACCACGTGCTTGTTACTCTCATCACCTCCAAGGTGGGAGAGACCTTCCACATTTAAGGTCCGCCATGACCTTAAATGGTTGGTGGAAGCATAGGGAATAGATGAGCACCTTCCCCCCATATATACATACTCCTGTCTAACACAGAGTCATTAAGGTAATCTGAAAATCCACATGGGAGATAAATCCTACCAAACAGGACACAGCCTATGTTCCTCTGACTTCAGATCCCACCCCACACATAGACTCTATTCAAAGCAGTAGTAACTAAGATAAAAAGTGGTTAGTACCTTTTTTTGCACTTTAATCAGTCATAAAACTGATGTGGACACCAAGAGATGATTAAAAAAGTTACATTTTTGGAGGTGAAACAGTATATGCCACAGTCAGAACATGAAAACTGCAGAACTGAGGATCTGTGTTTCATTGTGGAAAAATACTTTCTGTACAGATCCTTTTGGGAAGGAGAGGGGAGAGGACATGCCAGAAAACCACAACAAGTAGCATTTTTGGAGGAAGGCGCTTCCTGACCTTAGCCTTCAGATAAATCCCAAACTCAAGACATCTATAAATAGAAGAAACAGAAAAAGAAATCAAGGAGGATATCAGATGTCACTTGTATAAAGCAGACCTTTCCAAAATAGTTCTCCTAAAGCAACGCAGAGTGTCTAAGTAGCCATGTCTTACCAGCCTAAATACTGGCCCTGCTATTTCTTCATTATCTCTTGGCTCATTTTACAACTGATTTAGAAATATTCTTCACTACTGTCCATAAATAACATTCAAACCTTCCGACACACTCGGGCAACTTTCCACAGACTCTCAAAACCATTTCAGCACGTTAATTGAGTTTAACACATTATGGTATGGTTGCAATACATAATAAGAGCGTTTGATTTTTCTTCTACGGCTTTATGGGTTTTGCAAAGTTGGCAAGTTCTAGCTGTGTTATTACCTACCGGAACCAAGATTACCCTGGAACAACCACAGTACGTATTAATTCACTATGTGTAGTTTTAAAAAGTCATCTTGGGAATGGCATTTCAGCAGCTATCTAACAGCAGAGGTGACAGGCCAATATTTGGCTGACAAATTGTGACAAGCTTGCTCTAAAAATAAACAGCAACGTATGAGGCAGTAAGCACCGCGAAACTACAGCCAAGATGGAATTTTTATTTTTTTTTTTTTTTTTTTCCCCAAATGGAAACCTCACTCAAGGTTGAAACCAAGATGCCTTGTGAAGTTACCCACAGCTAACAGAAGCAATACTTCACCTAAAAGCTATTTATAAAGGCCGGGGTAACCGTTAGAGCACCTGTTTCAAACAAACCGCCTTTGTTCAAAAGAAATGTAAGGTAACTCACACGCTGGAACGCGGGCCAATGTCAACAGCAAATCCAACTGGATTTATGTAGGTTGTGTCACTATAAAAATGTGTTACTTTCGTCATGGCTAAATGTTCATTTACTATCAAGCTAAGATGGACCGTCAGAAAGTGCCGTTATTTCCTCTTTACTTTTAAATTCACATAGAATATTCATTCACATAAGAATATTAGACCTCAGACAGAAATGCTAGCTTACCGACCCCACAGAGTCAGAAATCTGACATACCCCAATTCCTGTGAGTACATACTGAGGGTATTTGTACTTTTTGTTTTAAAAGTGGACCATAATGCAATTTGTAAATAAAGAGTTTACTTCCCATTCAGAAATTAATACATGTGAATGAAAGCATTAGCCAAAGTCACCCTGCTATTTCTTTCTAAGCACTCTCCTAATAAGAAAAATACCTGAAGTAGTGATTTTAAGGCACAAAATTAAAAAACACCACCAAGAGAGGTTTAGAAAGGGAGAAACTACAAGACATCAAATCAATAAGGCAGAGGTTAAACCAATGTACACTGCTAGGTACAAAGAACAAGTAAGAGCAGGGAAAAATTAAATAAGGATTAATAACTCAGCTGGGAATTCAGAAACGTACCATCTTCTCACATGGATCAAAAAAGAAGCATTCTACCACAAATCTCAAATTTCTTTGCTCCAGGTCCTGGTAAAATAAGAGCCAGTAGCGCTAAAATAGACAGCTCCCTAAAATACGGCAGAGATGGAATATACTCCTCTGCTCCACCTCGGCAAACACCTACAACAACAATTATCATCCTTCCCTTGGCCTTGTTACCTGAAAATCATTCTTAACAGCTGAGCTTGAATTGCACTGCCATCTGACAGTCGTTCGGTGGCCTGCCACCAAGGACTTGGCATTTTCGAACTAAATCATCACGAAATAAAACAAGGCCTCGGCGCTAATTAACGGCTTTCAGCAGTAACAGAGAAGCCGTGACGGGGATGGAAACTCAATTACCCTCCTTGCGGCCAGCACGTAGCTGGCGGAGCCGCTGGCGTTCCCGCACCTACGGCACGCGCGAAATACTTCAGCCTTCAGATCGGGTCGCTGCGTGCCATTCACACCGGGGCCCGACTTTTTCTCCTGCTTTAACAAATATATTATAGACCCCCAAGAAATTTGATGGCCCAGCTAGAAGTGCGTACCATAGATCAGCGGAGATGGCGAAACCCAACTCGGGCAGTCACCCTTCCAGAATCCGGGGCGAGGACTGCCTCACCGCGAGTGTTCACCACCCGCTCGCTACCTCCTTATTCAACAAACTACTTCGCTACTGCACTAAAAAAAGACGACTTCAGAGAGAGAGGCCACCTGACCAGCACTCACCATTAACCAGTGCTTCTCTTGTTTCTTGTTTCGTACTCAGAGCATCCTCCATGAACTTCACTCCCTTTTCACCGTTTTTCTTTTGCTGCTTGTTCCTTTGAGACCACAGCCGAAAAAGAACCCATGCAATCAAACTCTCTTTTCTCCACGTTCCCGACATGTATTTCATCCACGAGCTAAATTAATATTTTACAAAGCAACAGCACTAACGTAGTTTCAATCGATGGGCCATTTACCGCTTTCACTGGAGAAGCTGCCAGTCCCTAACTGCCCTCAGCGGGAAACCACAACGTGCCTGCAGACCGACTACACCGCTTCAGCATCTTGTTATGGCTTTAGTAACCGGGATAAAAAGCCCGACCGCACGAAACACCTTCGTCACACATTCTGCTTCAGCAGCACCTGGCACCTGCATTTTTCTTCCAGTTTTTTTAGCCTTTTAGGAGACCGTGGTTCCTCCAGAGCCGAGGAACGGCTCCAGAGGCAGAGCTGCGCAGCAGGACCACTCAGTGCAGGCACAGTCACCTCCCTTCCTCTTGCTTTTTAATAGCAACAATTTCTGATCAGCCATCACAGAAGCCAGAGACACTTTACCAATGTCATCTTGCCTGCTGCGGGGCCCTGCTCTTCCTCGATGACACAACTTAATACATTTTAACTGCATTTTAACTTTGCAGTTGCTAACTTACAAAGTTCGAAGCTATTTCAACACAAAGTACCACATACCTAAAGGCAGCAAAACGCCATGACTTCAAAATACTGACGTAGCTACTTAAACAGAAGTGCGTCTTTTTTTTTTTATTACTATAGCTATGCCACCTTCAAAAACGGGATGAGCTGCAGCACAGGGGTAAGAGCCAGCGGTCGGGCACGGCGTCCACATCAGCGGCGCCCGCCTGCACCGCCGCGCCGGGACACGAGGGACGCCCACAGGAACGACGACGACAGAGAACGCTGTACTATCGCAGGGCGAAGCCTCTCGCCGCTCAAAGCGTATCTAAATATTTACTCCTGTGCAAGCCATGTATTCTGACACGTCTTTGGAAAAGTAGTCGAAACCCACGCAACCGCTCACATGAGGGCCGGCTACTCGCACAGTTGTCGCATACTACTGCCTTCAGCAAGATCCCGTATTTTGAGAAAATGTTCTGTTTGGGTGACAGAACGGTTTCCTGACAAGATTAAGCACTTATCTCAAAGTCAAAACTTCTTGTTTACAGGGTATGTACTTTAGCTGCGTCCCAGTAGATTTCCAATACCAAAATGGAAAAGCATGCAAGTCTCTCAACCTGCACACCAACGAAATTAAGTTTCACCTCACATCTTTCCTTGCCACCAGGAAGACAGCCCACCAGCATCAGTTTTTCAGCTACCATACAACCAAGCGAGGTAAATACAAACAAGATTCGGTATTAGCAACACAAAAATGTATCAGGCCTTTGCATCTCTTACCCACTCAATTCAGTGCACAAAAAGGTAGTGTTACTACCCAGGTTTCTTACATTGCTGTATTTTAATGGGGAAAAACCTTAGAGCTAGAGACTTATTACGGAAGTTTCCTTTTAGGTTAATCCTCAGAACAACAAACAAAACCAGAAGACTTCACTCTCAAGACGCATCTTGCACATAAGCCTCAAATTTAAAAAAAAAAAAAAAAATCTTCCTTTTAGGAAATGCTTCAAGAATAAATAATCTCATAATATTCCACCCAGTTTAATTTTTTTTTTATACTTCAAGGTAGTGTTTGAAAACAGAGCACCATATACTCTCTGGAGGAGGTTAAACTGTTTCAGAGGTTCCTACACACAGCCATAAGCATTTATTCTCAGCCTTGTAGCACAAGTCTTCACACCTTCAGCTGCACCAACGCTGACATTTGGAGCTATAATCTAAACCAGATTGAGTCACTTACATTTTAGAAAGACAAAAAACCTTCACACACCACCTCTCAAAAATAATTCACTTTTCTTTTGTTCAGCTAACAAGATTGTATCACTTATCCTGTTTATATTGTAGCCTCACAAACAGTTGGATAGGCACAAATGAGGCAGCAGAGAACATCGGCATGGGAAACAAAGCTCTTAAACAAGCTTTGCTGCTAGAAAAATACTATGTACCATGAAAGATTTAGACTTTGGTTTTAGCAAGTCAATCTCAAGCAGAAGCTTCTTCCAACTGTATTGGTGGTACAGGCTTGTTTTCCCATCAACTGCTTACAAACCACATTTGCGTAACATCCTATCTCACCCCTCTAAATTTTGGTTTATTTTCTGCTTAACAGGACAAGTTGCCAGCATGACTAATTTCAAATGGAAAAGACTGTACCAGTATTTTCCCCCCAACTACAAAAAAAAAAGTAAAATAAAGATGGGAGACAAGAGTATCCTTAAAAATACAGAACTGCAAATAAAAATACTAAAAAAAAAACCCACCCTCAAAAATTTTAAAGCATCATCCCACAGGGAGCAGGATCCATCTTCCCCTTTGGGAACCAGAAATAAATGTTTTTATTCATTAAGTCAAGTTTATTTTAACTTTAAGACATACAAAAAGCAAGTAAACAAAAATAATCTGGTAAAGACAGTCAACAACAGGCATACTCGACCAACATGTCTTCCACAAGACTCAATACCCTTTCCTGGGTAATTTACACTTATACCAGATGCATTTTCATTGTGTTGCTTGTGTTTATCAGCACACAGACAAGTAAGAGAAAAATGGGGATATCTTGCTCTGCGTAGAAATAGTAATACGAGAAAATCCCTTCAATTTTTATCAGTACTCAAAAGTAAACTCATGCTCTTTTTTTCTAAGAACATTTAAATATTTTAAGCTTATCAATTCTTTCAGTGTTTTAATCCTCAGGTAATGATATACATGCTGGTCCTTATTGTTGGCCACATTTCTGCTAAAAATCAGCTATTAAATCACTTTTATTCAGGTCAGACAAGACAGAGACACACAAAGAAACACATCTACAGATATACGGGCAGAACACAGAGATACCCAGAGAGAACAAACAGCTAATTTTAACTCCAAAACAAAGCCGTAAGAAAAGCACTGCAGCAGGGCTCCCCTCTCTCCCTTTTCAAGAGAAGCGGTCAACTTCACCAACTTCAAAAAAAAAAAAAAAAAAAAGGGAAGCAGAGCTCCACTTCCATTTTGAGACTTTTTCAAATACATCCCTTCAGACAAAATATATCCAGCAAATTAAATCTGCAACACTGGCTGCAGCAAACAAGGCGCGCAGGCTCAGCTGCCCTTCACAAAGCATCTTTGTAGAGCTATCTTTCTGCCAGCGTTCCTTTTGAATTCCCAAACAATACCTCGCAAAAATTAGATCTCCCACTGTGGGAAAGTTCCCAAAACACAAGCCAAAATATATTTTCTCATGAGGATACAAAAAACCCTCAATGAGGAAGTCAAAGTTCTTACAATGACTGCTCAGTATACATATGATTATTCTTGAAACATGCGAACAGATTAACTAGCAGCACTCTGATTTAGAGGAAAGAAAAAAGCTATCAAAATCAGATCAGTAATTCATCAGAGTGAATTAGTAGCTACCACTCAGTAATTCACATAGGCACACAGACTTTTAAAGACTTTTAAGCATACAGGATTCTAAAAATAATGGAATTCAAGAAACAGGAAGTGTTTTCACAAAACCTTAGATAACCTCTATTGTAATATAGCATAAAATAAATGAAGCATCTTCAGAGATTACAGCTACATCTTCTTTATTTTTCCAGGTACAAAGTGTTTGCCATCAATAACCTGATAACCCACGGAACAGTGTACCCTCCTACTATGGAAAAACAGGATTTTGGGGAAAATGCCCGTGTGCCATTTACTTTTTACTCATCTACAGTTTTACTGCCACGGCAAGAACGAACCACGAGCCCTTTTTGCCTCAGAAGTTCAACAGGGGATT
>NW_010521088.1:48656-54714 GCF_000687285.1 Phaethon lepturus
GCAGAAGGGCAAGCCCCGCTATGGCAGTCGGTCTTGCCTTGCCACAACCCTCCTCCACCGCAGCCTCCCCAGCGGCACGGGGCGGGTGGGACGGTGCGGCCCCTCTGGCACCGCTGCGGGTACGGACACACGCTCTTACGCCTGGACAGCGCTGCAGGAGGCACGTAGGCAAAAAACGCTGGGGCCGAGTAGAAGATCCCTGGGCTTCAGGGCCAGCGCTGCTCGCCTCAGTAACGTTCCTAGGCAAGACTTGCCGCGGGAAGGCAAGGCGGTCTCGTTGCGCTCCCAGGTTTTAAGTGCAAGACAGTATGTCCATAAGGCTGTCAAAAACACGCTCGCGGCGCACGGGAACGTAGCCAGCCCGAACCCAGCACAAACACTTCTGCAGCCACAGCAGGGCAGAAATCAAAAGCAAACTCCACCAAACCGACAATTAATCAAGTAGGAAATTACACAGAGCTTATCGGTGCTACAGTCAAACCCTCACCTTCCAAGTTACCCAGTTTCAAACCGGCTCGGATACGTGCAGCTAACCGAGTGGCACCCTCCTGAGGTAACGAGAAAGCAGGCAAGTGTTTAGGACAAGGCTTCAAACTGGCTATTTCTACACTATAGATGAAGGCTTCCTGATCACACCAAAGTCTTCGTGAGCGTTGGTGAAACTCGTATTGCTACAGGATACCGAAGTCCACAAACGCAGAAAGTACTAGCCCTACGACAGGGGAGAACTACTGCAAAGGAAATTAAAAATTCAGCGTTCTTGCCGTTCTCAAAGCTCTAACCAACAAAGATATGAACGGCTATGGGAAAACGTACCCTCTGTCAGAAAGACTGGGAAATAGACATATTTTCTTTCAAAACAAACAAGATACTGAGCAGCCTGGTGCAGTAACTTGCCCTTAGTTTTGGAAGGACATGAAAATTGACAGTGGAAGTTCAGAATCAGACATTCCAAGGCTGTTTCAACAGACTGAGATTAGAGAGGTCGCAAGAAAATCTGAGCTACACAAGGGGTTTCGGTTTTAGTTATCAGCCACATAAAGACATATTCATACAATTAAGTGTGTTGGGCATGAAATTATGCTGCATAGCAATACTAGCTCAAGAGAAAACATTAAGAGCAAAAAAAAAGTATACTTGCTTCAAAAATACATTCTCTAATATTATTTTTGTACTAAACAAATACATTATTTGCATTGTCAGGTAAAAGTCTCGCTTTTTCCAAATAGTTACTTTGTTTTTTTCGTCCTCCCAGTTAAATGCTGAAACACAGCAAGAAAAACATCCATGGCCCAAGGTTTATATACACATGTCTATTATAACTTCTGGTTTATCTGTATCCATCTCCCCCCACTTACAGCCCAAGAGACACTGAAAGACACCACTAAACTTACAGTTCATCAGACACATTCTGGGGATATTAACTGTTCTGAACAAGTTTCCAAAACCCCGCAGCATCTGGACGGCTTTTTTCGCTCAGACCAAATACCCTTACATCTGACTTTATGATGGCAACATTACTTCACGCCAACTGCCAAGCAAAAGTGCCTGGACCAAGAACTTGCCACAGCCTTTCTTCATTAAGCTGTGTTACTAACCACGCTCACAACGTTAACGCGAGCAGAAAGCCTGAACGCTGGCATGGGAAGTGCAGTGAGGAACCTCATTTTGTCGCCCAAACAGGCTCCCCCCACCAAAAAAACACAAACATCAGACTTTGCAAACTAAAGCTACTCCTGAATAACCACATTACAAAGCCCTGGGATGCATGATGGAAAGACCATTATAACCATGTAATACAGCCAAATACCAGGCAGTGGCTGTCATGGCCCTTCACCTTTCAGGGCTACAGAGGACCAGCAGAATTTAGCAACAGAACCAGTTACTGCTGTTAGCAGCATGATAACAGGGGTTACCTTCCTCTTTAAATACTCGCATCAAAAAAGATGGTAACATGGTAGCACATTGACAGTGAATAAAATCTGAAAGCAAAGCTCAAGCTTCAAAATATTTTTGTTTTCCAAATGAAAGAAATCCCAAGTAAGCTCTTTTGGAAAAGATAATTTCAGGGCTACCGAGAACCAGCAGAATTTAGCAACAGAACCAGTTCCCAGCATTATACTGCTGTTAGCAGCATGATAACAGGGGTTACCTTCCTCTTTAAATACTCGCATCAAAAAAGATGGTAACATGGTAGCACATTGACAGTGAATAAAATCTGAAAGCAAAGCTCAAGCTTCAAAATATTTTTGTTTTCCAAATGAAAGAAATCCCAAGTAAGCTCTTTTGGAAAAGATAATTTTAATCTTCTGGTGTATTTGATATACAGGCACACAATAAGCCTGAATTTCAAGACTAAGTATAATGCTTTATGCTAGGCTCACACATAAAACGCTTATTTTCTATGATCCCCTGAAACTAAGCAGCCTCGTATTTATTTGTTAAGAGATCACTACAGCAAGGAGGAAATGTTCATTTCTGGCTTATATGAAGATCGCACACAATCATGCCAGCAGTGGTTACAAGTATAAAAATAACACAACTGGGGAACAAGCTGAAAGTTTATTTGGAAAAAGCATAGGTACATCCTATAATTAAACCATTGTTCCTCTCGAGTGCTCGAGAAGGGAATATCTGCTTAACAGTAGCATCCTGTTTAGACGTCTTCTGACACTAAATGACGCACTAGTATCAAACTAGGGGCTACTGTACAGTTCTCCTCTCTCCCCTTAAGATGTGGTCTGATGCCGTTACCTCCCTGCTATCCGTCACCACTGTACTGAATTGCCTGGATGTACCACCCTGGCAGTCTCCAGAAGAAAACCTTAGGCACCTAACATATACAAGGCGTACATTTAAAAAAATTTCTTCCTGCAAACGTCACTACATGGCATGCAAACAGTGAAGTAGTATGCAGGCTTTCTGAGGTAACTAGTTATGCACATACCACACCATGCAAAGGAGTTGTTAGGATAAAGAGAGAGATTAGGGCTTGATTCCTCTTGTTTGAAAACAAAAGCAGCCCTATTTTTTTCAGATAAAGGTACATCAGTAAAAAACTGCACGCTTTCTAAGATAGCCTATGACACCAACACGGATTTGTTTTGAAAAGATTTGTTCATATGAGACGACGTTTGGAGAAAAAAAAAAAATAGATCACTATTACTCACAGCTTAAGGGCATAAAACCGTTGTAATTTATGAACATCTAGAAGTTAGATTCCCCAAAGTAGTTAAATTAACTTCCTAGCTCACATCTTCAAAGAGAAAATGAATAGTTTAATAAAGCAATTAAAGGAGAGCTCTGTTACACAACAGGCATGTTGAAGTACAGGCCACGTACTTATTCCTTTTTTCATTTCTGTTTTCTTCAGTCAATGGTACGTTGAGCTGTAATTCACAAAATTAAGAAGAACTCTGTAAGCAAGAACACAGCAAAGAGATAGGAAGCTAAGGATTTTACAATGGATTGCAGAACACACAGTTTACCTCAAAAAAAAAAAAAAAAAAATCGGTCCAGTCCCAAATCACCGAGAAACCTTTGCACTACAGAAGTTCAGGCAAAGTTAAGTTTTGCTTTCTCCAACAATGCACATCAGATCTAGCGGTTCGCAAAGCTGTACATACAAATACAAGCTGGCTACCCCTGCTGTCACTCCTCTCCTCTGAGCCCATAGTGAAGTCATTTTCCCAAATTTGCACCATGACAATCCAGGGTGAATAGTAATGTCAAACGCATATTTACCCCCTCATGGTTTGGGAGGAGCTGAGCCCCAATGAGTTTGTTGATGCAAGTAAGAGGCAAATACACTACTAACATCCTTCTCTTGTTATTTCCTGTACTGACTTGAATATGATAAATATATTTTCTCTTTCCAACCTTCCCTCAGCCTTAAAGATACCTCATGACTTCTCAAAAGCCAAAATTAAGTGACTACCTTTACAAGATAGTGTAGCAAGGAAAATAAACTAGAAGTAAAGAAAGAGACAATAAAAAGTTATTTTAAGGGATGAAGAAAAAACAAGGTCTTCGTGTCTTTCTAGACAAACTTTTTTTTGTATTTTACTTAATGACTGAAAGACAACATGCATAAGTATATTTGTTTCGAATTCCAATACTGTCGTAACATAAAACTGAATTTCCAGAATGGAGAGAATAAACATTAGAAAACTCCTTTCACAAAAGGAGTGAACTCCGTTCACAAAAACGCCAAGGGAACTCTTCTGCTGCAGGCCCTGCTCTCCCCAGCAGCAACAGGAGGGCACGTCTGATCATCGGTTTCAAGTATTTCCAGTGCTAAGAACACATTATGTTTCCCACAAATTAGGTCTTATTTGTGGATTATTTTGGCCAGTGTCAGCCTCGTGGATTTAAGGGTGGGTTTCTTTTCCTGTGGCGATTGCCACAGCAGGCTTCCAGTCTGCTGATTCGGGAAGTTTTACAGCATTAACGCGGCCCTGGTGTTCCTGATTTAGCTCTCTGCTCCGTGCCCTTCACACCGGCTTTACCCCTGCATTCGAGCTAATTTCTTCACTGCGTCATTTCTTACCTTCTGCCCCCCCTTTTCTTTTTTTTTTTTTCGTTACGCCTTCTAGAGAGCAGGTCTGATCAGCAAGGACAGGAGAAAGCTGAGCAGTTCACAGGGCACGGATCATGTCACAGGGGAAGCGTGGGCTCCCCAAGCCCAGCCTGGTGGCCCCACTACCTGACCAACTGGTTTTGGAGCATCTGCCGGTGTCACTCCTCCTGAACACTGTATCATCCTTCGATAACCATCTCCCGAGGCCGGACACCGCCAGCGGGCTCCCCTGGCTGGAATTTACGCCTCTACCAAAGCAAAGAGCCTCGCTACGAGTTTGCGGAGTGTCCTCCCCAGGAGAGAACATTCGGCCTCCTTCAGCTTTCACAACACGCTGAAGGGCTGGGTCCAGCACTGAAGGCAAACAGATATTTGGAAAAGGTCAAACAAGGACAGAGAAACAACTTTAGCACCACAAAAATACATTCCAGAAGCAGCTTTTTTTTTTTTTTTAAAGGAGAGGGGAAGATTTGCAAAAAAGACGCGCTAAATACGATGCTTATGCAGTCAGTATATTTTTCCATGGGAGCTTTTATTTTCTCACACGTATTCCATGAGCATGAGGATAAAAATAACATTACCACAATGACGTCTCTATAGTAGGAGGAATGACTTATGGGTGACGACCGAAAGTCAAGGTTTCCTCTTTGCCCCCAATTTGAAAATGTCACCAGCCAATCAGTCGCCTGCCAAAATAATCAGTAATACCATCTCTTCCCCAAAAGCAGAACACAGGGACTGCTCAGAGAGCAGGACAAGCCTTTAGAAAATAGAACAGATGGCATTACAACTCCAAGCAAAGTAACTCCTTGTATCATTAGCTATTGAACCGCGGCTTGATGTGGGGATCAGTGTAAAGCTTATTAGTCTTCAGACAGTTGGCAGCAACAGCCACTGCAGCAACCACTCGGGAGCAGAAGGAACTCATTCAGTTTAGTTGTTTTTCAGGTCATGTTAAGTCAAAATGTTTCTATAGACACTCCAGCCCCCAATTTAACCTTTCTTAGCCTCTCCAAGCGCAATTACGCTTACCAACAGCTTTGACTCCCGTACTCCTCCGACCAAGAGGGCTCCAGGAGCCCGGCGCAGGTATCTCAAAAATTCCTGCCTGGTGCCATTGTGTAAGGATTTCACCCTACTTTGGAGAGCAAGGGCTTGCCAGGAATACCACTGACCTCAGCCCCAGCATTATGAAACAGCGCTGCCAGCTCCAGCCAGCTACGTACAACCAGGGTTGAATTCAAACCCAGACCCACAGCGTACTGCGGGGTAAGAACAAAACAAAACAAACAAACAAAAAAACAAAAACAAAATTATTATACTCTAAGTGCGTTTTTCTTTTTACCGGAAGCAACTTTCAAAATAAACTCAGCTGGCGTTTCTCCCACCCCTCTCCCCCCCGCAAAAAAAAATTAGGGAGTAGGAGGAAAGTTGTTGGGCGTTAATGCGTTTCTTCCCTTTCCGTGAGCCCGGGAATTC